>NC_065534.1:1637666-1842666 GCF_932294415.1 Quercus robur | reverse complement strand
TTTTGGCTATATGTTATTAATTATGGAAATCAGTGCTAATTGACTAGAACTTTTTTTCAAACATTAGTGACTTTTTAAACTATCCATTGATATCTTTTCTTATTAAACATTTTCAAATGTTACTAGTTTATCCTCGATAAAAATGATTTTGAAATGATATTATGGTATGTACAAAGAAAATCAATTAGTGATTAATAAGAAAACTAATGTAGTATGTGCTTTTTAAAATATTTTTCCTAATTTTATACTAATGACATAATTACTTTCCACCCAAGTGAAAGTTAGAATCATGATATAAATTATTTGACTTTACAAGGAAGGAATAATTAGCAATCACTTATATAAATGGTGTTTTAAATGTTAATAATAAATTTGCTTTTTATCTAATGCAATTGAAGATTTATTATAGCTATTGTTTTTAGCCGAAAACCAAAATGAGAAAGGAAAGTTGTTAATTAAGGATTACACAATTAGGAGAGTAATTAATTTTATCTCATTCAACTTTATATAGTATTATTTTTGTGTGTGGATAAAGTATAGTATTATTAAAATGGTTTCACATAAGAGTATATAATTAAGAATTAATTTTTATTTATTATAAAAAGGATATGATTTTGGTAAATAGGAGAAACAAACCATAAGAATATCCTTACCAGTAATTTAGATATTCCTTTTATAGCATTATGAATCTTTTTTTGTTAAATTTCTGAAATTGTGTAATTTTTGTTTTGGTTTTTTTTTTTCACTTTTTTTTTTTTATGGAAGTTCAAAGAGTTTGAATTAACCTTGATAATAAATATAATTTGGCAGTAATTATTCAAGTTATCAATACATTCTTTTTTGTTAATACTTTTGACTTTATAATGTCAAATTAATATTGTACTCAATCAATATGGATATAAAACTCTCTCTCTATATAAAAGATGCAATTCAAATTTAAAAATCCGGTCAACCAACAATTAAATAATGAATAATAGTATACATTGGGTTAAAATGCTAAATTAGTACTATATTTCTATCTGTTCTTAAAGCAAAAATCACAAGCTAAAATCAAGGACCACTTAAAAACAACCTCTCTAATCTCATGCATGCATACAAAACAAAAATATAGCATTAGATTGCATAGGATAACGTCTGACGTGTGCAAAATCAACTAAATTAGATACTATAATATAATAATACAATATTATATAATATTTTCATCCTCTATTATATTATAATATAATATAATAGTCTTTTTTACTTCAAAATTTCATGAGCTAAAATGAGGCCAAATTATTAAGTATGCTACTCCAATTCTTAATATTGAGATTCTTTTGAGCTTTAAAGAAAGAGCTTTTAGTTTGCTATTCCTTCATTAAAAGTTTGCTATTCCATCTGAGTAAGATTAGATTTATGTTTTATTAATTAGGTGGTTTTATTGCAAATTGTGAATGAATATTGGGAAAATATCACTATCATTCTTAATTTTTTTGGTTCCTTTTACATGTTTTATGAATTAGTTTTGCTTGTTTAGTGTGGATATTCTTATTGAAAAATAACTTATAATTATACAAATTTTTGCCTTTAGTAGATTACTAATTGTTTCCCTTTTCTTTTTATTATTCAAGTGATATGGCGATACGAATTCTTTTTCTTCTACTGGCTTGTATCACCATCACCACCACCACCACTACCAACTTCACCTCCTCCCATATCTCCACCTCCACCATTGCCTTCAATGCTAAAATAGGACTAGTTGAGACACAAACCAACCCTACTGATGATAGAAAATCATGGAAGTTAGAAGTGGTACATAGAGATTGGATTCACCCTAATAGCTTTCAATAGCGCATGAAATGCGATGCCAAAAGGGTGGCAAATCTTATCCACCAATTAGATGAAGATGGAGAGTTTTAACACATTCCACCTCAGGATAGTAAACTCCATCTTCATCTAATTGGTGGATAAGATTTGCCACCCTTTTGGCATCGCGTTTCATGCGCTATTGAAAGCTATTAGGGTGAATCCTATCTCTATGTACCACTTCTAACTTCCATGATTTTATCTCATCATTAGGGTTGGTCTGTGTCTCAACTAGTCCTATTTTAGCTTTGAAGGCAATGGTGGAGGTGGAGGTATGGGAGGAGGTGAAGTTGGTAGTGGTGGTGGTGGTGGTGGTGATACAAGCCAGTAGAAGAAAAAGAACTCGAATCGCCATATCACTTGAATAATAAAAAGAAAAGGAAAACGATTAGTAATCTACTAAAGGCAAAAATTTGTATAATTATGAGTTATTTTTCAATAAGAATATCCACACTAAACGAGCAACACTAATTCATAAAACATGTAAAAGGAACCGAAAAAATTAAGAATGATAGTGATATTTTCCCAATATTCATTTACAATTTGCAATAAAACCACCTCATTAATAAAACATAAATCTAATCTTACTCAGATGGAATAGCAAACTTTTAATGAAGGAATAGCAAACTAAAAGCTCTTTCTTTAAAGCTCAAAAGAATCTCAATATTAAGAATTGGAGTAGCATACTTAATAATTTGGCCTTATTTTAGCTCATGAAATTTTGAAGTAAAAAAAGACTATTATATTATATTATAATATAATAGAGGATGAAAATATTATATAATATTGTATTATTATATTATAGTATCTAATTTAATTGATTTTGCAGACGTCAGACGTCATCCTATGCAATCTAATTCTATATTTTTGTTTTGTATGCATGCATGAGATTAGAGAGGTTGTTTTTACGTGGTCCTTGATTTTAGCTTGTGATTTTTGCTTTAAGAACAGATAGAAATATAGTACTAATTTAGCATTTTAACCCAATGTATACTATTATTCATTATTTAATTGTTGGTTGACCGGATTTTTAAATTTGAATTGCATCTTTTATATATATATAGAGAGAGAGTTTTATATCCATGTTGATTGAGTACAATATTAATTTGACATTATAAAGTCAAAAGTATTAACAAAAAAGAATGTATTGATAACTTGAATAATTACTGCCAAATTATATTTATTATCAAGGTTAATTCAAACTCTTTGAACTTCCATTAAAAAATTGAAAAAAAAAAAAAAAAAAAAACCAAAACAAAATTACACAATTTCATAAATTTAACAAAAAAGATTCATAATACTATAAAAAGAATATCTAAATTAATGGTAAGGATATTCTTATCGTTTGTTTCTCCTATTTACCAAAATCATATCCTTTTATAATATTTAAAAATTAATTCTTAATTATATACTCTTATGTGAAACCATTTTAATAATACTATACTTTATCCACACAAAAAAAAAAAAAAAAAAAAAAATACTATCAAGTTGAATGAGATCAAATTAATTACTCTCCTAATTACTTCATCCTTAATTAACATCTTTCCTTTCTCATTTTGGTTTTCGGCTAAAAACAATAGCTATAAGTAACCTTCAATTGCATTAGATAAAAAGCAAATTTATTATTAACCTTTAAAACACCATTTATATAAGTGATTGCTAATTGTTCCTTCCTTGTAAAGTCAAATAATTTATATCATGATTCTAACTTTCACTTGGATGGAAAGTAATTATGTCATTAGTATAATATTAGGAAAAATATTTTAAAAAGCACATACTACATTAGTTTTCTTATTAATAACTAATTGATTTTCTTTGTACATACCATAATATCATTTCAAAATCATTTTTAATGATGTTAAACTAGTAATGTGGGGCCCAGTAGTTTATGGGCCCGGCTCGCTCGCTTATAGGGAGTCCACATGCCCCAAACTAAAGGAGGCCAGGGTCCAAGCCCAAAAATAGTGAGCCCGAAATGGCCCAAAGATACGTCCGAGGACCGCTCAGTCCTCGGAAGACCCAGAATCCCATTGACGAAAGTGGAATACAAGCAAACTTAAAAGATCAGAAAATATCTCAAGGAAATAGTCCTTAATACCCTTCATTGACATGACGCCGCACCTAACAGAGCCGGATTCTTAGGCTTTATTGACCATCTCCCACAATTTCGGGATTAGACTGATGGGACAAATCTCTGTCTTGGGAAAGTCGACCCTACACGTGGACGGGGGATAATGAACGTAGGTTAGTATAAAAGAAAACGCAAGGTAACAAAGTAGGGATCCTCCATCTCACTTCCGAAAAAAAAGACTCTAAGAATAAGAATGCCCGGAGAGTATATGCGCTCACCAGGGAGAACCCATCGACGGGTAACCGGAGAATACACTAGTGCTCCTCGGACACGATCCGAGGAGCCCAATCCCTCAATTCATAAAGTTAATGGGCTTAATAACCGGACCAAAGCCTTTTCTGGTCTAGGTTTATCTAATGTCCGGTCTGTACTAACGCCCCGTGACCCAACTCCAGCCTTTCAAGCCCACTCTCTACAAAATTTATTGTGAGGGATCCATCACGCGCGAGCCCAACGTCATTGTTGGACCGCTTGAAAATCGTGTCCCTACAATTGGCGCCGTCTGTGGGAAGGCTTGCGCGTTGGCGCGAGTGGCGCATAAGTCAGCTCTCTAGCAAGCAGAGATTCACGAGTCTTTCTCATCTCCGGCGATGTGCAGTTGTTGCTCCGCCATAAACTTCTGCTAGGGGCTACGCCTTGCGCCGCTAACGGCGCGGGCTTCTCTAGGGGCTTCCGACCCCAAGTCAGCTTCCCCCGTCATGGCCAAGGGGCTGACCTCCAAAACAAGAAATCTTACAAATTTTGGACAGAACCAAGGCCTTGCATGGTCCTCGGACCCAAGCCTATGGGGAAACCAAGTACAAACAAGAAATCTTACAAATTTTGGACAGAGCCAAGGCCTTGCATGGTCCTCGGACCCAAGCCTATGGGGAAACCAAGTACAAACGAGAAATCTTAAAAATTTTGGACAGAACCAAGGCCTTGCATGGTCCTCGGACCCAAGCCTATGGGGAAACCAAGTACAAACAAGAAATCTTACAAATTTTGGACAGAACCAAGGCCTTGCATGGTCCTCGGACCCAAGCCTATGGGGAAACCAAGTACAAACAAGAAATCTTACAAATTTTGGACAGAACCAAGGCCTTGCATGGTCCTCGGACCCAAGCCTATGGGGAAACCAAGTACAAACAAGAAATCTTACAAATTTTGGACAGAACCAAGGCCTTGCATGGTCCTCGGACCCAAGCCTATGGGGAAACCAAGTACAAACAAGAAATCTTACAAATTTTGGACAGAACCAAGGCCTTGCATGGTCCTCGGACCCAAGCCTATGGGGAAACCAAGTACAAACGAGAAATCTTAAAAGTTTTGGACAGAACCAAGGCCTTGCATGGTCCTCGGACCCAAGCCTATGGGGAAACCAAGTACAAACAAGAAATCTTAAAAGTTTTGGACAGAACCAAGGCCTTGCATGGTCCTCGGACCCAAGCCTATGGGGAAACCAAGTACAAACAAGAAATCTTACAAATTTTGGACAGAACCGAGGCCTTGCATGGTCCTCGGACCCAAGCCTATGGGGAAACCAAGTACAAACGAGAAATCTTAAAAGTTTTGGACAGAACCAAGGCCTTGCATGGTCCTCGGACCCAAGCCTATGGGGAAACCAAGTACAAACAAGAAATCTTAAAAGTTTTGGACAGAACCAAGGCCTTGCATGGTCCTCGGACCTAAGCCTATGGGGAAACCAAGTACAAACAAGAAATCTTACAAATTTTGGACAGAACCAAGGCCTTGCATGGTTCTCGGACCCAAGCCTATGGGGAAACCAAGTACAAACGAGAAATCTTAAAAGTTTTGGACAGAACCAAGGCCTTGCATGGTCCTCGGACCCAAGCCTATGGGGAAACCAAGTACAAACAAGAAATCTTAAAAGTTTTGGACAGAACCAAGGCCTTGCATGGTCCTCGGACCCAAGCCTATGGGGAAACCAAGTACAAACAAGAAATCTTAAAAGTTTTGGACAGAACCAAGGCCTTGCATGGTCCTCGGACCCAAGCCTATGGGGAAACCAAGTACAAACAAGAAATCTTACAAATTTTGGACAGAACCAAGGCCTTGCATGGTCCTCGGACCCAAGCCTATGGGGAAACCAAGTACAAACAAGAAATCTTAAAAGTTTTGGACAGAACCAAGGCCTTGCATGGTCCTCGGACCCAAGCCTATGGGGAAACCAAGTACAAACAAGAAATCTTACAAATTTTGGACAGAACCAAGGCCTTGCATGGTCCTCGGACCCAAGCCTATGGGGAAACCAAGTACAAACAAGAAATTTTAAAAGTTTTGGACAGAACCAAGGCCTTGCATGGTCCTCGGACCCAAGCCTATGGGGAAACCAAGTACAAACAAGAAATCTTAAAAGTTTTGGACAGAACCAAGGCCTTGCATGGTCCTCGGACCCAAGCCTATGGGGAAACCAAGTACAAACAAGAAATCTTAAAAGTTTTGGACAGAACCAAGGCCTTGCATGGTCCTCGGACCTAAGCCTATGGGGAAACCAAGTACAAATGAGAAATCTTACAAATTTTGGACAGAACCAAGGCCTTGCATGGTCCTCGGACCCAAGCCTATGGGGAAACCAAGTACAAACAAGAAATCTTAAAAGTTTTGGACAGAACCAGGGCCTTGCATGGTCCTCGGACCCAAGCCTATGGGGAAACCAAGTACACAAAAGCATCATCGGAGTTCCCTATCTCCCAGCCGATTGCTCAGATGGATTATTTGGAGATTATCAGCCTTGGACGGTGTTCACGCACTTATCACAAAGTGTTCGACTGTTATCCCGGTTAGTTTCCTAAGTTTGATTTACTATGAATTATCGATATAATGCCTGGTAGCATTGATAAATTGGAGTTAGTTAGATTATGTTTCAAGCTATTTTGCTCTAAATATTCTGAAAGAAACACACGCATGGGGCACACTCACTCACAAGTAGTGTAATCAGAGGAACAGTATCCAAAACAAGTAAAGAAATTTCCATTACCACTAAAACAAAGAAATAGTACAGCGTACAATGAAAAGCTGGAATCAGTTTGCGTCAAAGCTCATTACATAACCGAAAAGAAAGGAAGATACAAGAGAATAAAATGAAGCTGAGGGAGTAGGTCAGAGGAGAGGTTGGCTACAGCCCCCAGACCTTGTTCTTCCTCAATGCTTTCACATGCCCACAACTCAAACAGCCAAAGAGACCCAACTTGAGCCTGACACCGTTGAAGGAAAGGTGTAGGGAGTTGGAGGTTGATGGGCTTTCTCTAAATATACGCCTGCCGCAAAGCAGAGGCGCTGATGGCGGAAAATCTTTCTTCTGACATACCAAAATTCTGGCATGAACAGAACCTGCTTCGGATTTTGGCTAAAAGAGGGAGAGACACCCTTCCCCCTCGGTCGAAATGGAGTATTCTCCTGAACTTATGCTTCCTATGCCCATACCGTACTATTCTGAGTCTCATAAAGGCACGGTGCTTCTGCGGCGGAGAGAGTTCTTTCTTCCCAACCCTTGCCTTAAACATGTTGTGCTAAGAGGGGAGAGCTCCAAATGTGGGAGTTACGATATGGGAGAAAACTGAAGGATTTGTGCGTATATAAAGCAACTTCCTCTCTCTCCTATTTATTGGAAAAGACAAGGGGGTGGCAGTCAACTCGCGCGGCATCCCCAGGGTGCGCTACAGACAAAACAGTTTTGGCTCAACTTCCAACATCAACTGCAACCACAAGATTAAAGAAGCCTCGTAAAGGCGCGCCTTGGTCATGGTGACATCAGAGAGTACCGCGTGGCCAGAAGTTGCAGGAATATCTCTTAATTCATGGGCTAAGGGGATTCGCGGCCCAGGCCCGCTTTGCGTGAGGGCCCAGATACTGTGGCCCATACCGAGAAACAGCCGTTGCCGAGGACGACCCCTGCTCGGCACCTTATGAAATGCCTGATGAAAGGGAGAATCTAAACTCGAAGAGTTTTGGACAGAACCTAGGACTTGTACGGTCCTCGGACTCAAGCCTATGGGGAAACCAAGGACGTAAAAGTCTTGGACAGAACCTGGGACTTGTATGATCCTCGGACTCAAGCCTATGGGGAAACCAAAGACATAGAGGTTTTGGACAGAACCTAGGGCTTGCATGGTCCTCGGACTCAAGTCTAGGGGGAAGCCAAATACATAAAAGGAAAAAAGCATAAGTTTTAAGTGAAATCCAGGCTTTGCGAAGTCCTCGGACTCAAGCCTTTTTGGGGAGTCAACTGCTCGTATGGAGAAGCTTCTCGGATCAAATACGGGAAAAAGTTGAGGCCAGTGCGTTAAGGAGACGGTGAAACGAACTGATGATCGTTAGCCTAAGGAAATTGTTCATTGGGAAGGTGACATGTCCTCGGATAACTACTTATTACACCTTATTGAACACTTAATCCCCATCTCGACTAATTTTAAGGTAAGTCTCGCTCCTCACTGGTCGGATTGTTATGTTGAATAGTAATTTTGTTAACGTTATTATGGCATCCTTTTTATTAGCGAGTATTGTAGCCTTAGTTATCATTGATTCAAATGCTATACTACTGTGCCGAGCAGACCTTGCAAATTTATTAAAACAAATAAACAGAACATGCGAAATAGAGTAACAGTAACTTTTATTAATATAAAAAAAAAATTTATTACAACGTACAAGGAAGGGCTTAAACAAGCCTATACAAAAAATGAACTGCCGAAGCAGTAATAACATCCGTAATACAGATAAGTAAACCGTCAGGTGTCCTTTAAACTCGCCTTCAAAGTCTCTCTGAAATCTCTGCCTCAGTACTGCTCATATCAGGAGAAGAACCTTATATAGAAAAGATGAAGGAGAAGGAAGAAGAATTGGAACACATGGAAGCACTTCAGCAAGCTCTTGTCGCTGAGGAGTGCAAAGGAAAAAGAAGATGGAAGACATGAGCAGGAAGGAGGAGAAGAAGAGGGAAGCAATGAAAAGAAAGTAAAAGGAGCAAAAGAGGGAAAAGGGGAGCCATATTAGGTATGCCCATGAGAGAGCGGATGGAGATGACAAGGGGGGTTTTCGACTCAGTCACACCGGAAGTGGGGTGTGACGAGTCCCTGCTTCGAATTTTGGCTAAAAGAATGGGGAGGCAAATCTTGAGTCTCCGCCATCCTTGTCCTGACCGAGCCATCTCAAGTTTTGTTAGGACATGGCGTTTCTGAGAAAGGAAGGATTTATTCATGGCTGACTATTATGGAGGATGTATTATTGGATAAGGAGTAACCAGACGGAAGAAGTGAACTATGAGAAGGGCCTGAGGGATTCAGATATGAGAGAATCACCTTTTGTCTTCTCTCTTTATATAGGGGAGTAAGACGAGGGTACGTAACACGTTCTGATCCCCAAGGAAATCTGCGAATAAATGTGTATCCGTTTCATTCCCCCACGCTATCAGTAACCGTTAGATTGGGGAGATCTCATAAAAGGAAGATATTTAAGGCGTGCTACGGATAACCAAACGGTATAAGCGCATCACGCGTAAATCGAGGGAAATATCTTGTAGATCGGTGCATTCCTCGTGGAGGTGAAAAGTCGCCCATGTTGATCAAGGGCCGAATTAAATGAGCCGCAATAAAGGCTCGGTATTACCAAAACCCACCTTTCCAACCAAGACGTTGGACAGCAGGGTTTTGAGGGGCTATTGTGGGGCCCAGTAGTTTATGGGCCCGGCTCGCTCGCTTATAGGGAGTCCACAGGCCCCAAACTAAAGGAGGCCAGGGTCCAAGCCCAAAAATAGTGAGCCCGAAATGGCCCAAAGATACGTCCGAGGACCGCTCAGTCCTCGGAAGACCCAGAATCCCATTGACGAAAGTGGAATACAAGCAAACTTAAAAGATCATAAAATATCTCAGGGAAATAGTCCTTAATACCCTTCATTGACATGACGCCGCACCTAACAGAGCCAGATTCTTAGGCTTTATTGACCATCTCCCACAATTTCGGGATTAGACTAATGGGACAAATCTCTGTCCTGGGAAAGTCGACCCTACACGTGGACGGGGGATAATGAACGTAGGCTAGTATAAAAGAAAACGCAAGGTAACAAAGTAGGGATCCTCCATCTCACTTCCGAAAAAAAAGACTCTAAGAATGAGAATGCCCGGAGAGTATATGCGTTCCACCAGGGAGAACCCATCGACGGGTAACCGGAGAATACACTAGTGCTCCTCGGACACGATCCGAGGAGCCCAATCCCTCAATTCATAAAGTTAATGGGCTTAATAACCGGACCAAAGCCTTTTCTGGTCTAGGTTTATCTAATGTCCGGTCTGTACTAACGCCCCGTGACCCAACTCCAGCCTTTCAAGCCCACTCTCTACAAAATTTATTGTGAGGGATCCATCACGCGCGAGCCCAACGTCATTGTTGGACCGCTTAAGAATCGTGTCCCTACAAGTAACATTTGGAAATGTTTAATAAGAAAAGATATCAATTGATAGTTTAAAATGTCACTAATGTTTGAAAAAAATTTCTAGTCAATTAGCACTGATTTCCATAATTAATAACATATAGCCGTCAAAAACCCCAACCAAGCCAAATTTTAATAAAAATTTATTAGTGTTTTTTTTTATTAGCCAATTAGTGATTCGCGATTCTTAGAAATATTAATGTGGGGCCCAGCCCAAAAATGATGGGCCATTCCAAGCTCAGGTCCGTCCGAGGAGCGTCCTGTCCAAAGAAAAGCCTCATATGAAGCGCTATTCAACCCCAATAGCGCCAAGGAAACCTGTCCGAGGAGCAAATCCTCCTCAGACATCACGAAGCCCAGACGAGGAACTTGCCTCAGCCATTTCAGCTCGTCTTCCCAACATATAAAATGAATTAAATTCAAAATATCTCACGGAAGGCTACCACCACATTAATTGCGCCCCAACCACCCTCTTGGCCGCATTAATGAGGAAAAGACTCCTGAACAGTACCGCCTTGGCCTCTGCAACTCACAAAGGGTCTGATGAGGGCGTCTGATGGGACAGGTGCTCAAGTGGATGCCTGGATGACTAACAAGTGTAAGGCTAAGATGAAAAGAAGAAGAATATATAATGTAGTGGAGTCCCTCAAAGAAGGGGACGGGAGAACTGTATCAGGAACAAAAAAGAAATAAAATCAGACTTGAGAAAGATCCATTCTGGTGTTTTCTATTTTCTTTTTTGCAAACCATATTGTCCATGCATTAGACCGAACAGGCTCACTGAGGCCAAGTTATTTGACCCATCCTCTACAAATAATTATTATGGGTTGCGCTTTGGGCCAGGGCCTAATCAATATAAGTTGGGCCAGGAAAATCGTGCAACCACAATTGGCGCCGTCTGTGGGGAGAGCTAGGGCATCAGCTAGTGCAACGGTCGAGCATGGAAGAACTAGATCCCCACCAGGAGGATCCTCACCAAGCTAACTCCCAACAGACACGACCCGCCGAGTCCCAGAGGCAAAATAACCCAACCAACCCAGGCGGCAGGGGGAATCGTGAGGGAAGTGTGCATACTATCCGGACGAGCCAGAGTCACACTCAGACAGGAAGTCATGTGTCTCAGAGGCGAAATAGTCACCAGGCCATGCAGCAAGAGATAGATGACTTGAAAAGGAAGTTACGACGCGTACAGCGAAGACGATCTCCCCCTGACTCAGGCGAGTCTTCTAATGCGGAGGACATGAGTTACAGATGAAGGTCAAGGACCCCCCCAAGTGAGACCACGCCCAGTACGGAAGTACGAGAGCCCATCCAGCAAAGGTTCGGGGAGCGACGCCATGAAGAAGGCGTTGGATCAGGTCTCAAGGTCACCCTTCACGAGTAGAATCGAAGGGGCTAAGCTGCCAAGACGCTTCAACCAACCGGTATTCGCCATCTATACCGGCAGAATAGACCCGGTAGAGCACGTGAGTCAGTTCAACCAAAAAATGGCGATCTATTCGCAAAACGAAGCCCTAATGTGCAAGATCTTCCCATCCAGCTTGGGATCGATGGCAATGAGGTGGTTCAACAGCCTGATGGCAATGAGGTGGTTCAACAGCCTGAAGGCAAACTCCGTAGGCTCCTACAAGCAGCTCACTCAAGCTTTTTGCTCCCGTTTTATCACAAACACCAGAGTCCCTCGACCTCTCAGTTCGCTACTGTCCTTATCCATGCACGAAGGAGAGACCTTGAAAGCGTACTCGGATAGGTATTGGGAGGTGTATAACGATTTGGATGACAACCATGATAATGTTGCTATCAGCACGTTCAAAAGCAGCCTCCCTACCTGGCATGGCTTAAGGAAATCCCTCACCGGAAAACCAGTTACTGACGTCCAACAGCTAATGGATAGGATCGACAAATACAAGAGAGTGGAGGAGGATCAGCTGCAAGGGAAGGGAAAGGAGAAGGTTATCCCCCTTAAAGCAAATGATTTCAGAACGGAACGTCACAATCCTGGTCAGCCGAGGAGAGATTTTCCGCGACAGGCTGGGCAGAACAACCCGCAAACAGTGAATGCCGTATTCAGAGAGCCGGTACAACAAGTACTGGAGAAAGTAAGGGATGAACCCTATTTCAGATGG
This sequence comes from Quercus robur, assembly GCF_932294415.1. Taxonomy (NCBI): domain Eukaryota; kingdom Viridiplantae; phylum Streptophyta; class Magnoliopsida; order Fagales; family Fagaceae; genus Quercus; species Quercus robur. The sequence continues at coordinate 1,830,140 of NC_065534.1, read as the reverse complement.
CCGGGAAAGATGGCTGGAAACCCTGCCAGACGTAATCAGAACTTGTATTGCCACTACCATCAGGACCACGGGCATACTACTGAGGACTGCAGGAATCTGTGGAATCACCTGGATCAATTGGTCCGAGAAGGAAAGCTACGTCACCTGCTGCACCCATCGAGCGGCCATCCCGGCCCAGCAACGCAAGAACCTCAAAGGGACGTGTCTTTAAGACCCCCCACCGGGACGATACATGTCATCCTCGCTGCACCGGGAAGAACTGGGCCACCCATCCCCAGGGTATTAGCTGTGGATCGCCTTCCCTTCGAAGGCAGGCAAAGGGAGCCCAACAAGTTAAAAAAGGGAAGCTCTTTGATACTGGGGTTCTCGGATGAGGATAAGAGAGGAACAATTCAACCTCACGATGACGCTTTGGTGGTCACCTTGCGCATTGGGGGTTTCGATGTGAAAAGGGTATTAGTAGACTCTGGAAGTGCGGTGGAGATAATGTACCCCGACCTATACAAGGGGCTGAATTTGAAGCCGGAAGATTTGACAGCTTATGACTCCCCCCTCCTCAGCTTCGAGGGGAAGCTCGTTACGCCAAAGAGGCAAATCCGACTGCCCGTACAGACTGGGGCGGAAGTGGTGGAGGTGAATTTCATCGTGGTCGACGCTTATTCACCCTACACCGCGATAGTCGCAAGGCCATGGATCCACAGCCTAGAGGCCGTGACCTCCACACTTCACCAGAAAGTGAAATACCCATCCAGAGGACGAGTGGAAGAGATCCGAGGAGATCAGGCCGTGGCCAGGAAGTGTGTGGTGGCCGCCATTTTACATCGGCCCTTGGTCGAGTCCTCGGCCCCAAAGGGCTTATAGCAACCAGCCTCCTCGGCAAAGCAAGACGAGGGGCTAGCCGAGGAGATAAGGTGTGAAGGTTTAGATAAGGTTGCTGTCAGCAATGACCCGGAGAAGTTCTTTCAGGTCGGCTCTGAATTGCCCTCTCAAGAAAAGGAAGAACTGGTCAGATTTCTCAGAGAAAATGTTGACGTATTCGCTTGGGACGCCTACGATGCCCCTGGAGTTGATCCCAGCCTCATCTGCCACCACCTGAACGTCAACCCCTCTTCCACTCCGAGGAAGCAACCACCCCGACGCCCTTCAAAGGAACACGCTAGTGCCGTAAGAGACGAGGTGGCAAAATTGAAAAGAGCAGGGGCTATCAAAGAGGTCTTTTATCCCGAATGGTTAGCGAACACAGTGGTGGTAAGGAAGAAGACGGGGAAGTGGAGAGTCTGCGTAGACTTCACGGACCTGAACAAGGCGTGCCCCAAGGACCCATTCCCTCTACCCAAAATCGATCGATTGGTGGATGCAACCGTGGGGCACCCTCGAATGAGCTTCCTGGACGCCTTCCAGGGCTATCATCAGATACCCCTTGCGCTAGAGGACCAAGAGAAAACGGCCTTCATGACGCCCATCGGAAATTATCATTATAAGGTGATGCCATTCGGGCTAAGGAACGCGGGCTCAACCTACCAAAGGATGATGACCCGGATGTTCGAGCCACAACTGGGCAAGATCATTGAGGTGTATATAGACGATATGGTTGTGAAGAGTAAAAGGGAGTCCGAACACGTAAAAGACCTTGGAACAGTCTTCGCCATCTTAAGGGAGCACCGGTTGCGGCTGAATGCCTCCAAGTGTTCATTCGGGGTCGGGTCTGGGAAATTCCTAAGGTACATGGTCACCCATAGGGGAATAGAAGTAAGTCCCGACCAAATAAAAGCCATTAACAGTCTACAGACTCCTCGGAACCCGAAGGAGGTGCAGAAGCTCACTGGCATGATTGCGGCATTAAACCGGTTCATATCGCGATCGGCGGATCGATGTCGGCCTTTTTACCTCCTGATAAACAAGTGGAAAGAGTTTAAATGGTCGGAGGATTGCGTTCAGGCTTTCCAACAGCTTAAAGACTACCTGTCCCGACCACCCATCATGTCTAGCCCGGAGGCGGATGAGGTGCTGTTTGCCTACATCGCCGTAGCTCCCCACGCCGTAAGCCTGGTGCTGATACGGGATGATAATGGGGTGCAGCGACCGGTGTACTATGTGAGCAAGTCACTACATGAGGCCGAGGTGCGATACCTACCCTTAGAGAAGGCAATTTTGGCGATAGTGCATGCAACCCGGAAGCTTCCTCATTACTTTCAGGCGCACACGGTCATCGTCCTGACTCAGCTTCCACTTCGAGCTGTGCTTCGAAGCGCTGACTACACAGGAAGGATCGCCATGTGGAGTGCTCTTCTGGGGGCTTTTGATATTAAATATATGCCCAGACCCTCCGTCAAAGGACAGGTCCTCGCAGACTTGGTAGCGGAGTTTGCTGAGCCCTCTATAGAGACGATGACCGAGAAGAAAGACCTGGGTGGAAAACTGATTAGCGCGATTTCGGCCGGGGAAACCATGCATTGGAAGGTCTACGTGGATGGCGCGGCCAACCAGAGAGGATCAGGAGTTGGGATAGTTTTAATATCGCCGGACGGCGCTGTCATTGAAAAATCATTAAGACTCGGATTCTCGGCTACGAACAATGAAGCCGAATACGAAGCCTTACTTCAAGGAATGGAAATGGTTCAAAGATTGGGTGGAAGAGTAATAGAAGCCTTCTCGGACTCCAGATTAGTGGTCGGGCAAGTGATGGGAGAGCTAGAAGCTCGAGATACTAGGATGCAAGAGTATCTGGCACGAGTCAGGCGGCTAAAGACGAGTTTTGAGTCCTTCAGTTTGACGCACATCTCCAGGAGCGTAAACACTCATGCAGACTTGCTGGCCACTCTTGCCACCTCCTCGGCACGTAATTTGCCACGAATGATCCTAGTCGAAGATCTAGTCAAGGCCAGTCCCATCAGCGGAAACCCGACCCAAGTCCATCAGATTGGACAGAGCCCCAGTTGGATGGACCCCATAAGGAATTTCCTCCAAGACGATATCCTTCCGGAAGAAAAACTAGAAGCCGAGAAGATACGTAGAAATGCTCCTCGTTTTTGGCTATCAGAGGATCGCAAACTTTATCGGCGCTCCTACTCTGGACCGTACTTACTCTGCGTACATCCAGAAGAGTCCGAGTCTCTTCTTGAGGAGTTGCATGAGGGAGTATGTGGAAGTCACACCGGAGGAAGATCGCTGGCGCACAGGGCACTCACCCAAGGATACTGGTGGCCGAACATGCAGAGACAGGCCCAGGAATACGCTAAGAAGTGCGATCAGTGCCAAAGATTCGCCCCAAATATCCACCAACCCGGAGGGGTTCTCAACCCACTCTCCAGTCCATGGCCTTTCGCGCAATGGGGTCTTGATATTGTCGGGCCTTTCCCCAAGGCTGTGGGGAACAAGCGATACATAATAGTCGGAACTGATTACTTCACTAAATGGGTGGAGGCTGAACCTTTGGCCAACATCAGGGACGTGGACGCCCAGAAATTCATCTGGAAGAACATTATCACCCGCTTCGGAACTCCGAGAACCCTCATTTCCGACAATGGTCTTCAGTTTGACAGCAAGAATTTTAGGGAGTATTGCCGTGAGTTTGGGATCATTAATCGATATTCCACCCCCGCATACCCCCAAGGAAATGGGCAAGTCGAGGCCGTAAACAAGGTCATAGTGAACGGATTGAAGAAAAGACTGGACGAGTCAAAGGGGAGATGGGTAGAAGAACTACCGCACGTCTTATGGACCTATCGGACAACGCCGCGGCGTTCAACCGGTGAAACCCCCTTCTCAATGACTTACGGGGCTGAGGCTGTGCTTCCGATCGAGAACAATTTCCCCACGTTGAGGTCTAGCTCGTTTACCCCAAGCGATAACGATGAGTTGCTAGGAAGAAGTCTGGACCTAGCCGAGGAAAGAAGGGAGAAGGCCACGATTCACATGGCCTATTATCACCAGAAGCTAAGACAAGGGTATGATGCTAACGTCAAATTACAGCCTCTGGGTCCAGGTGATCTCGTGATGAGGAAGATTCTCGGCAGCGCAAAGAACCCCTCTTGGGGCAAGTTGGGGCCCAATTGGGAAGGACCATACCGTGTCACATCCGTGGCCGGAATAGGCGCCTACTACCTAGAAGATTTGGATGAAAAAGCTGTACCTCGACCATGGAATGTAAATAACCTCAGGAGGTATTATTATTAATATGAATGGCTTAGTATACGTTTTCTTTTATGACTATTTGCCGCTTGCCAGTCTACATTACAATTATTTACAAGTTTTAAACAAAACCTAAGTCCTGCATGGCTCCTCGGACCACAGACTTGGCGGAAATTATTATTTAAGCCAACTATTTATAAGTTTTAAACAGAACCAAAGTCCTGCATGGCTCCTCGGACCACAGACTTTTGGGGAAGTTATTACTCATGACAGCTCATAGTTTTAAACAGAACCTAAGTCCTGCATGGCTCCTCGGACCACAGACTTTTGGGGAAATTATTACTCATGACAATTCATAGTTTTAAGCAGAACCTAAGTCCTGCCTGGCTCCTCGGACCACAGACTTTTGGGGAGATTATTACTTGTGATAGATTGGGAGATTATTACTTAAAGGAAATCACTTTTAATACATGCGCACAGTCTAGTACCATCGCGACCCTCAAATGCGCAACCCAAAAACCCATTTTCATTTTGACCGTTTGCCTGTATCTGCCTCGTTGCAAATGTTTAAAAAGAAAAAAGAAGAGCGCTATTGACATACATTCATAGTAAGCAAAACGAACATTTTATATTAATATTCCGAGTACATTAGAAAGAGAGGTCCTTACAAAAGAATGAAAAAACAAGACAACTCTCATTTTAAAAAAAAAAAAAAAAAAAAAGGCGAAGAGTACGAAGATCAAAAGCCTAAAAGGCTAAGCCTTAGCGGGAGAATTTTCTTTCTGCTCGGGTTGAGGAGGAGGAACCTCAATGGTAGAGTCTGTGGCAGGATCCTTAGCCATATCAGGCACAAGGACGGCATCAGGCACCGCCAGGTCTTGCTCCGAAGCGACTTGGGCTTCATCAAGGTTAGCTCGAATCTCCGGAGGATAGAAGATGCTCTCGGGCAGTCTTAGGGCCGAATCCGCAGGCACTCCTGCAGCGTCGAGAGCATGAGCCCATGAAATGTCGCAGTACTCTCTGCATACCTCAGGAATCTCCTCAGATAGCCTGGCCTCCGTCTCTTCGGCCCCGAGCTAGCGAGCAGCATTCTTCTCGGCCTCTGTGGCCTCTCGGATCAGCTGGGCCTCCTCCTTTACCAGTCTCAGCTCATCCTCTACCTTCTGCAGGGCAGTCCTAAGATCCTGTACTACCTGCCTCTCGGTGGTGAGGTCAAGCTGCGTCGCGTACAGCTCTTTGCGCTGGTCCTCCGCCTGGGTCTCAGCACTCTTTAAACCAGCCTCTGCACTTTTGCGCCGGTTCTCCGACACCTTAAAGTCGTCCGTGAGCTTAAGGTGCTCGTGCTTGAGGGACCCCAAGGCTTTCTCCATCTCTGCCCGAGCCTGGGTCTCAGCCTCAACCCGACTTCGGCTATCGCGGCAAAACTCATCAGCCACGAACACCTGTTGGGTAATCTGCGAACGAAACAAGAGTGTTACAGAAATCTAACAAGATAGGAAAATCAATAGAACAGTAAAAGGATTACTTACCAACGCGAGATCCCTTTTTAGGGATAGGAAGAGCTCGGGCTAGGAGAATCGCCTATAGGCCTCCATGTCCCGAGGAAGGAGTAAGGATTGCTCTAAGGCATCCGCCACGTACCCTGCCCGGCCTCGGTTATACTCTCGGACCGAAGCATTGTAGGAGATGGCAACCCCATCCAGCTCCAGCTTGGGGTTCCATACACGAGGGGAGGCGCGAACGTCAGCAAGGTTCTCCTCATCCCGGCTCTCCGAGGAGTTACCCCTTCTGCTCCTTGGCGCCCGCGTGGTCTTTTGCTGCTTGGTCGGCTGGGCAATCACCTCACCTTCCTCAGTAGTGTCAACCGGCCTCTTCTTCTTCAGGTCCGGATTAACCTTAAGACCAGGGTCCGAGACGCCCTGGGGCACCACAGGGGGAAGGGATTTGACCTTTGATGGACTTGGTCCCTTCGATGGCTGAACCTTTGATGACTGACCTTTCCCCCGGGAGGACATCAGCTCCTTTAGAGTCTTTCCCTTTCCTGCCATGGGCTCTACCTCTTCGTCTGAAGTATCGTCCGAGCAGATAACGATTGAGGGAACACCAACTGCGGAATGTTGGTCCTGCTCTGCTTCGGGATTAGAAAGCTCCACCAAGGGGTTTTGCTGAATTTCCTCCTCGAAATAAAACTTGTCTATTTCTTCCTCAAGGGAAAGACGAGATGATTCAGCTCCTTCTTCAACCAAAACAGCAGCACCAGGCTCGTTTACCGGAGGTAGCTGCTCTGCCAAGTAGGGATTTCTGACACCTGGCAACACCACTGGTGGCAAATCGTGGTCAGCTAGGAATCCATCCTGGGACACGTCAATTCTAGCCAGCCTCGGACTGCCAGCCCTTATAGCGTGACCGACTGCCTGGAAAGCACTGCTCAGAGGTTGATAGCCCAAAACCAGATGGGCCGCACGCAACTGTCCGTCCTCGGTAGTGTAAATCTCCGACCTGAGAAGATAGTTTAGCGCTGGCACGTTCACAAGGCTTAGCCGAGGAGCAACGTGAATTTTGTCTGCAAACAAACCAAGAAAAGTGAGGTTAGACCATGAAATTTTCCAATTACAAAGAAAGCAAGAAAAATAACCCCTCAACACTAAATCCTTTCCCAAAAAGAACCAATCCTAAAAGCACCGCACCTGGGTTTCCTGCCCGAGTTGGACAATGAATACCGTCGAACCACTCCCCAGAAGCAATGAGGAAGTCATTCTTCACGGTCTTATTGGAGACTGGAAGACAAGAGATCAACCTAACGTCCTCGTTCCGGGATTTAAGATAATACCCATCATCCCCGAGGCGGTGACATTCGTACAGATAAGCCACATCGTGCCAAGTAAGGCCTAGATTCATCCGCTCGTCTAAGACATCTACACAGCCTAGTATCTTGAATATATTCGGGGCACACTGATACGGCGTCAACTTATGGTTGAACAGGTATTCCCTTGTGATCCTACGCATGGGAAGTGTCATCCCTCCCTCTATGAAAGCAATCATGGGGATAACGACTTCTCCCTCAACTCTATCGGTCAATATTCCTTCAAGAGGACAGTGCCGCAGCCCAACCCTCGGGGGAATGTGGTATTTCGTCCTAAAGGCTTCCATAGCGGCAGGAGTTTTTACTAATTTTTCGAATCTACCCATCTGAACTGAACTGGGGAAATGAAAGTAAAGACTGAAAAAAAAAGTAGAGTCCGAGGAGGGAATTGAAACGGAGAGAAAAGCGAAATGTACTGGTACCTTCACAAAACGCTCAAGGGGACGCCTGGAAATCTCTCTTGGACGAAACGCTTCACAAAAACGGCTACGACGGCGTAACGGACGCGAGCGTTCGTGTATCTCTGGGATTCGATGGAGTTCTCTGGAGTCTTTTGAGGTTTGTGAAATGCAGATGAAAGAAGAAACTGAACCCCTCTGACGTCTTATATAGCCGGGAGGAGAGAGAAAAAATCATCCCTGCCTAACAATACGGGAAAAAACGATGGCCGTTCGATCCACGCCAAGCCGTTGGATGAAGGGAACATAACGCCTCCAGAAGTTAATGGCCACGCCTCGTAAATTGTAGCGCGTCAAAAGTAACGGCCCGCACGCGCGCCCCACGATCTCCTTATTTCCCTCCACTCACAAACATCAAAACCCCACCTTTCCCCTCGGAGGGAGGTAAAAACCGGAGTTTTGAGGGGCTATTGTGGGGCCCGGCCCAAAAATGATGGGCCATTCCAAGCTCAGGCCCGTCCGAGGAGCGTCCTGTCCAAAGAAAAGCCTCATATGAAGCGCTATTCAACCCCAATAGCGCCAAGGAAACCTGTCCGAGGAGCAAATCCTCCTCGGACATCACGAAGCCCAGACGAGGAACTTGCCTCAGCCATTTCAGCTCGTCTTCCCAACATATAAAATGAATTAAATTCAAAATATCTCACGGAAGGCTACCACCACATTAATTGCGCCCCAACCACCCTCTTGGCCGCATTAATGAGGAAAAGACTCCTGAACAGTACCGCCTTGGCCTCTACAACTCACAAAGGGTCTGATGAGGGTGTCTGATGGGACAGGTGCTCAAGTGGATGCCTGAATGACTAACAAGTGTAAGGCTAAGATGAAAAGAAGAAGAATATATAATGTAGTGGAGTCCCTCAAAGAAGGGGACGGGAGAACTGTATCAGGAACAAAAAAGAAATAAAATCAGACTTGAGAAAGATCCATTCTGGTGTTTTCTATTTTCTTTTTTGCAAACCATATTGTCCATGCATTAGACCGAACAGGCTCACTGAGGCCAAGTTCTTTGACCCATCCTCTACAAATAATTATTGTGGGTTGCGCTTTGGGCCAGGGCCTAATCAATATAAGTTGGGCCAGGAAAATCGTGCAACCACAATTAAGTATATTTTTTATAAGGAAAATTTCCATATTAATAGGAGTTCTATTTCTATAACGTTCTAGAAAGAGAGAGTTCTAGCTTCATACATTTCTCAAGATATTATAATACTAATTCTAATGATTTATCTGAATTGCATTGTCATCTTTTACAATTTTTTGTTTTTGTTTTTAATGCATTCATAAAGATTAGAGATGTTGTGAAATACTAAGTGTAGGGTCACGTTTTTCAGCCCAAGCCCAAGATGTATGGGATCTTGGACCAGTGAACCCAGTACAATAAATTTGTAGAAAGTAGGTCGAAGAGCTAGGCTTTAGTGCACGTATAACAGTTAATATGGTGTTTGTCATGATCAAGCTGAGATGAACTGAGTTTATCAAGGAAGATTGATCCTTGGCACAACCCGAGGAGCCTTCTCCAGTTCGCGTTGAGTGGTAGGGATTCCTGAGTCCCCCCCTCCCCCCCCAGTTGCCTCCCATTCCATCCTTTTTATATCCCCTCTCCTTCCCATAGATTTTTAAATTTATAGCGCTGCTCCTTGTCCCATCCGCCCATCCCCAAAGTTGTTGGGAGTGGTTGTAAAGGCAAAGAGGCATGGCTATGTTAGGTACGAGGCACTAAATGCAATAATGGCAAATTTCCCTTAGATATTTCCATTCTTCCCGTTGTCCTTTTCTGTCTTAGTACTTATCCTATTCCATGGAATGACCCGGAGTGTCACTCCCAGTAGTAGGCTACTCCCTTTGTCCTCGGCTACGTCCATGGCCGAGAAGGGTTCTTCCCATGGCCGAGGAGGGGTTCTTCCTTGGGCTGGGCCCTTGGCCCAATGTAGATATTGACATGGGCTTCTCGGTCTTTTACCCCCCACAATAGCCCCTCAAGATTCTTCTTTTCTTCCCCATGGGAGGAAAGGAGGATCTCGATATGATGATTGTCCTTTCGCGCTCGTTTTGCACTATGCCTAGTTGTGAGACATTCTTTTAGTTTATTCAAGTCACGTTCCTGCCGTTTCGGTACATGAGGCGCGCTTTCATTAAGGTTTTCTTACAAGGTGACGTAAATCCAACGGCTGAAGACTGCTTTGGAAATTAAGCGAGATTTATCTCGCTTGTAATTCTTTCTTAGAGAATTAGGCGAATTGATTGCCACCAGGTTTGCCTCCTATATAAGGCGCATGGGAGGGTCGTTCTTCTTCATTCGTAGATCCTTGAGTCCTGTGGGAGTTTTAGGCTCTTAACTCTTCAAATATTCCCAAGGGCCCCACGAAGGTGGTGATTGAGATTTAGGGAATGAAATGGTCAAGGATAAAGGTGAGGGTGAAGGGACCAAGCCCTCTTCAGAAGCCATGGGTGTCACCAAGATTCAGAATGACACAGTTAAGGCAAGGGAAGTAGAGGCCAAAGATATTTCTCCCCTTCAACCAGATAAAAAAGAAGTCGCTCTTCCTTCAGCCAAAATCCGAAGCAGGTGTAGGTCGCATTAGATTTTTGGTGCGACAAAATTTGGATTTCATCCGACGTCGTGTGTCACGCGTGTGCGGATTTGGATTTCTCATCACCGGTACCATCCATACTTGCTCGATTGCTGCTAGAGCAAGATTATGGATTTGGCGTCTCTGCTTCTTCTTCTCTTCCGTCGCCGATACCATCCATTCTTGCTCGATTGCTGCTGGAGCAAGATTGTGGATTTATTGTTCCTATGGACTGCTTTTTATAGTTAGCTTTTGAAACAGGCTTGTCTAAGCCCTTTTATGTACACTGTACTTTTTTTTTATCTAATAAAAAGATGACTTTATTTCATTTTGCATACCTTTCCTTTTCTGCAATAATTGTTTTATGAATGGGTGTGTTGGTATCTTTTCTTTCGAATAGTATTTAGAATTGATGTCGTTGATAGGAATGGCAACGGGTCGGGTTCGGGCCGGGTTTTTCAATACCCGGACCCGACCCACGGGCCAAGACCCGCAACCCGGACCCGGCCCGTTTACTAAACGGGTTTTTTTCCGGGGCCCGGACCCGCCCCAGCCGGGCCCCACGGGCCCCGCGGGCCCCGTTAAACCCTGCCAAATTTGGGCCCATCTGTGGCCCAAATATTGGCCCAACCAAAAAAAAAAAAAAAAAAAAAAATTCCTCAGCTTTTCTTGAATGTTCTGGGCAGCCAAACACTACAATCCAGAAGAACAATACAAACTCAGAAACACTGCAATCCAGAACAATACAAACTTAGAATTCTTCTACCGATTTTAGTTAATTTTTTTTTTTCAAAACTCTTCCCCTCTCTCAACCTCAAAATCGGAACTCCATGGCCAGACTTTCATGCTTCGCAACTCGTCGTTCACCACCGTTCCCTACTTTTCTTTCTCTTCGCAACTCGTCGTTCCCCACCGTTCAAAATCGGAACTCCATGGCCAGACTTTTCTTTCTCTTCACTCCATGGCCAGCTTTTCTTTCTCTTCTCTTTCAAGCTCTCTGTCGGTTTAACACCCATTAGTTGTGACCGCTGCTTGCCACTACCATCTACCGCCATCTAGATTCAATCTTCATCAACGATTCACTCTCTCTCTCACAAACAGTTCGACCGATCTGACCGAAACCCATTTCGGATGATTTCAGAGTGGTGGGTTTAATTGACTCAGTGGGAGTTCATTTGGATTTGTTGTTAAGTTGATTTCAATGGTGGTGGGGAGGCGAGGCGTGAGGCAGTGACTGAGAGTGAGTGAGCTGAAATGAGGTGGTGAGGGTGAGGAGGTACTGAGGGAGGCGTGAGTTGCTGCGGAAGAAATGAGGGATTTAGGGTTAGATAATAGCTATATATATATATATATATATATATATAGGGGGTATTTTTGTAATTACAGGGAAACCGGGTTTTATCCGGGTCGGGTTTCGGGTCGGTTTCGGATTTTTTTATAAAACCCGGACCCGTTTCGGGTTTTTTTTTAAAAAACCCATACCCGACCCTATTCCTAATCGGACCGGGTAAAACCCGACCCATTAGGGTCGGACCGGACCGGGTACCCGCGGGTCGGGCAAAAATTGCCATCCCTAGTCGTTGATGGTAAAGAGTCGTCACCCTGAATTTATCAAAACGGACAGGCACACCACTGCTAACTTTAAATAAGTTAACTATATAGGACTAATCAGGAAAATAACCGCGTGCTTAACATTGCGAATAGCGCAACCGCCCAAGGATGTGTAATTTAAAGTGAACAGTCCGAGGGGGTCACCGGGTGCTATGGTTCTTTTCAACATTTATGATGATGTTTATAGCGTTAGCTTCCCTTAAGTGTCTGGTCTGAGGACCGAGGCATGATTGAATTTAGTTTAAACACTTAGAAGGTTGTCAGCGTGTGTTAGTTTCTACAAAGCAGGAGGTTCGAGAACCATGCAAGACCTTGGTTCTATCTAGCACTTAGATTCTTCTTTGAAGTAATTAGTTTCCCTATAGGTTTGAGTCCGAGGACCATACAAGACCTTGATTCTGTCTAGCACTTAGATTCTTCTTTGAAGTAGCTAGTTTCCCCATAAGTTTGAGTCTGAAGACCATGCAAGACCTTGGTTCTGTCTAGCACTTAGATTCTTCTTTGAAGTAACTAGTTTCCCCATAGGTTTGAGTCCGAGGACCATGCAAGACCTTAGTTCTGTCTAGCACTTAGATTCTTCTTTGAAGTAGCTAGTTTCCCTATAGGTTTGAGTTCGAAGACCATGCAAGACCTTGGTTCTGTCTAGCACTTAGATTCTTCTTTGAAGTACCTAGTTTTCCCATAGGTTTGAGTCCGAGGACCATGCAAGTCCTTGGTTCAGTCTAGCACTTAAATTCTTCTTTGAGGTAACTAGTTTCCCCATAGGTTTGAGTCCGAGGACCATGCAAGATCTTGGTTCTGTCTAGCACTTAGATTCTTCTTTGAAGTAGCTAGTTTCCCCATAGGTTTAAGTCCGAGGACCTGACATAGTTAAGGTTCTGTTTAATCGCTTCAAAAGATTTTGGTGCGTGTTAATTTCCCAAAGTAGGAGGTCCGAGGACCCGACATAGCTAAGGTTCTGTTTAACCGCTTCAAAAGATTCTACTTTGGCCCTCGATTTCTTTCTTCGAAGGGAATTCAACGAACTGGACTACTAGACCCGCGAGAACTAGCCCCTTGACAAGTGCACAGAGCATATACTTGACATCAGAAGCCCCTAGAACTGCGCTCCATTTAGCAATCCTTCCCGCGTAATCAGTACTTCGAAGTGTAGACCTAAGCGGAAGCTGAGTTATGACAACAACGGTGTATTCTTGGAAATAATGGGGAAACTTTCGTGTAGCTTGCACCACCGCCAAAATGGTCTTCTCGAGGGACTCTTGCTGATAGGAGCTTGATCCCACCCTGATTAACCGTTGCATTCGCTAACGCACAAGCTCTTCCCACAGACGGTGCCAATTGTAGGGTCACGTTTTTCAGCCTAAGTCCAAGATGTATGAGATCTTGGACCAGTGAACCCAGTACAATAAATTTGTAGAGAGTGGGTTGAAGAGCCAGGCTTTAGTGCACGTATAACAGTTAATATGGTGTTTGTCACGATCAAGCTGAGATGAACTAAGTTTAATCAAGGAAGATTGGTCCTCGGCACAATCCGAGGAGCCTTCTCTAGTTCGCATTGAGTGGTAGGGATTCCCGAGTTCCCCCCTCCCCCCCCCCCCCCAGTTGCTTCCCATTCCATCCTTTTTATATCCCCTCTCCCTCCCATAGATTTTTAGATTCATAGCGCTGCTCCTTGTCCCATCCGCTCATCCCCAAAGTTGTTAGGAGTGGTAGTAAAGGCAGAAAGGCATGGCTATGTCAGGTACGGGGCACTGAATGCAATAATGGCAGCTTTCCCTTAGATATTTTCATTCTTCCCGTTGTCCTTTTCTATCTTAGTACCTACCCTATTCCATGGAATGACCTGGAGTGTCCCTCCCAGTAGTAGGCTGCTCCCTTTATCCTCGGCTACATCCATGACCGAGGAGGGTTCTTCCCATGGCTGAGGAGGGATTCTTCCTTGGGCTAGGCCCTTGGCCCAATGTAGATATTGACATGGGTTTCCCGGTCTTTTACCCCCCACACTAAGATTCAGTTTTAAAATATGCCAAAAAGTTGTGTCCCACTAAAAAGGGTTCCCAACTTCTTGTCTTTTCCCTTTATCTATATGGTCATTTTTAGTCCGGTGTTAAAGCAATTAATATTATATTAATATTATAATATCATCAAAATACCAAATAAACTAGAACTCCGCACTTGTCCATATACATATTGAAAGAGTAAAAATTATATTTCTTGTCCAATTTATGTCTTACTACCAAATAAATGAAAGTTAATCAGGACAATTTTAAAATTCAACCGCACCAGAGATATGTTCATAATCCTCAACAAACAAAATTTTCACTTAATTATTATTGTAATATAAAAGATAGAATTGTATTAAGAATTAAAATAAATGTATAAATTTGTAGGCTTAAAAGCAAAAATGTACATGCAAGAAAGAAAATAAAAACAACAGGAGATTAATGCATAAACATAGTTTGTGATAGTGGTGGAACTAGGAAAAATTCCTAGGGGTAAGGTAAATATATATATATATATATAAAAATTGTTAATTAATTTATAAGGCTTTTGGCAATTTATAATTGATTCTAAACTAATTTTTTTATAGTAATTTCTATATGTGCAGTTAGATAAAACCAAACAATTGAATTGTAATTTTTCTCAATAAAATAATTATACATACTACGAGCTAGATCTAAGAAGTGCTAGTGGTATGCGGTATTCTTACCTAGGAACTAGAGTAGATGCAAAGAAGCAGATGAAGATAGTTCTGTCTCTGTCTTTGTCTTTGTCTTCGTCTTCTATTATCTTCCAGTCATCTAATGGCAGTCCTAAAAGATCAAATATAATTATATAATATAATAATCAAGCAAATACCAATAACTTATTCGGAAAAAAATTTTAAAAAAAAAAATTCCTAGGGGTAAGTTACATATAATAAACAAGCAAATACCAATAAAAATTTCACTAAATTAGATCCAGTATGCATATTATGCACCATACATTGATCCAATATTTTCACATGTTAAATATTTATAACATGCATTATAAGCACAAATGAATAGTAGAAGTTAAAAATTAAAAATTAAATTAAATTAAATAAATGAACAGGTGATGTGAAATCCAACAACAAAACAACCTTGGCATCTAAATTCACTTGCAGAACTAAAGAAAACTCAACAACAAAGCTATAGTACCTTAACAAAACTAGATCATATTATCACTTTAAATCACAAAGACTTCACTAAAAGCCACTCCATTAACAAAAAGAGCTATACAAGAATATATTACTTGACAATCTTATTGCAATAGATTGCAAATAATTTGGATCAAATTATTGCAACGATATATTCGTTGTAATAGATAATTATTTCATATTTTTCATTGTAATAGATTGTAAAATAATTGATATTATGTTATTGCAATGCTATCTTAATATTTGTTGTTGCAATAGATTGTAAAAAAATTGATATCAAATTATTGCAATGCTATCTCAATAATTTTCATTACAATAGATTGTAAAATAATTTATATCAAGTTATTGCTATAGTATGTTAATATTTGTTATTACAATAGATTGAAAAATAATTCATATCAAGTTATTGCAATAATATCTTTGTTGAAATAAGTTATTATTTCAAAATTTTTGTTGTAATAGATTGCAAAAATAATTGGTATCAAGTTATTATTCTTTTGAAATATCCATGATTTTACTTAATTAAAATATAAATAGATGAAGAAATCTTAATACAAGTTGGATTTTTTAATGAAAAAATTTATGATTTTATAGGCTTCGATTGAGCGTTTTGTTTTGACCCCTTAAACATCGCAATTTTGATTATATAATATAAAATTTTAGCTATGTGTGCCAGCTTTACAATGACTTTCAATGATTTTTTGAGTCAATGAAGAATCAAAAAATGTGAACGAAAAAAATGGAAGAGAGAGAGAGAGAGAATTTTTTGGTTTCTGGAAATCCAAGGTCCATTCTGTTATATAACAGAATGGACCTTAGATTTCGAGAAATTTACGATCTTCACCACCAATGCATACAAAAAAAGTTCAGAGAGTGAGAAATGTGGAAGCTGTTTGATGATGCATCTGTGGGTTTTGTAGAAGAGAAGAGAAGAGAAGAGAGATTTGATAAATTTGAGTTTTTTTTGTTTTTTTTTTCTTTTCTCTTCTCTTTTTATGCCCCATGCATTGATCCACTATTTTCACATGTTAAATATTTATAACATGCATTATAAGCACAAATGTATAGTAGAACTTAAAAATTAAAAATAAAATGAAATTAAATAAATGAACAGGTGATGTGAAATCCAACAACAAAACAACCTTAGCATCTAAATTCACTTGCAGAACTAGAGAAAACTTAACAACAAAGCTATAGTGCCTTAACAACACTAGATCATATTATCACTTTAAATCACAAAAACTTTACTAAAGGCCACTCCATTGACAAAAAGAGCTATACATGAATATATTACTTGACAATCTTATTGCAATAAATTGCAAATAATTTAGATCAAATTATTGCAACGATATATTCATTGTAATAGATAATTATTTTATATTTTTCATTGCAATAGATTGTAAAATAATTGATATCAAATTATTATAATGCTATCTCAATAATTTTCATTACAATAGATTGTAAAATAATGTTTTCTTTACGTTTGCCATTTGGGGTCCATGGCTACTGGCTTAAGCAAGGTCAACCTTACCTAGCACTGGCAGCAGCTGTTTAGTTAGAGAGATGAGGAATTTGGATTTGGAATTTTTCTTCTAGGCTGGTCGGGTGAAATCTGTAGCTAGCAAGAGCCCAGTCAATTCCCACTCTAATTAGGACTTACTAGATCCATAGGAATAGCAATCTTGTTGATGCAGAGCTGTGGGCTTTGAGTGATGGGTTGAAAGCTCATCTACTACATTCATCAAAACAACTCATTCTAAACCTGCACATACATCAACTATGGCCTAACTCAATCACCAAAACTCAAACCCTTTCAACCTAGTCGGTTCACACAAAGCAACAACCAACCCAATCCAAAATTGATGTACCCAATTTAACTTATGAGGGGTATAGTAAGCACCTTTAGAGGCCCACAAATATCAGATTTTTTGGTCAAATAAGTGTAGGTAAGGGAATCAATAAATCCAATGCAATCTTTGGTTAGAAATTAGGGTCATTTAGGGTGTACTTTCAAATTTCTTACAGAACTTGAGGTATACCCATATTGGCTGCATAAACATGTAACTTGTCAAAGCATCTGGAGAAAATTATTATTTTCCCTTCACAATTCTTTCTCAATCGTATCAAGCCCTTTTACTACTCTAGCATGATTAAACTATTTTTTAGCTCATTCTACCACATCTTGAGAAGATAAATTCCATGTCAACGGTGCAAGGGGCTTAAGACAAAGTAAAGGCTCATTGTCCTTAAAATGTCCATAGCACTTAAGAAAAACATGAACTTTAGCCCGGGGAGTGAGAAGTAATGTTACATTGCACTTTGATTGAAAGAAAATTCTGTTGAGGTGTATAAAACATCTTGGTCTAGCCCACATGGTGAAGGCCCAATGTACGGGCGTGCCCTTTTTTAGTGTAATTTTGTCATCCTATATTCCTATTTCAAATAGAACTAGTCGCTAACCCGTGCGATGCACGAGATTGTTTTAAATTAAATCAAACGCTAACATGTTTAGGTTTAATCATTTCTCAAATTTTAATTATTGAAAGCTAAATTGGCTCTAATATAAGATGAAACATGTAATATTATGAAGTAATATATTGCTATAATCATAATGTGCCCTTACATTTGGTTTAATAAGTATTACAAAAGACCTAGTAAATAGAATAAATATACAATTGTGCTTACATTTTCAAGTTTTATTCAATGCTTTTCAAGAATGTATTTCCTCCCTTTCTTAAGCTCTTCTCAACTTCTTTAAGCTACTTAATTTTTCACTAAAAAAATTTTCTAAAATAGTTTATTAATATATACCCTAAAAGTATATTTTAGTAAAACCCAATTTGTAATATCCCTGACAATTTTTGTTGTTACAATTATCTCATCTCAAGTACCGTAGTACCTAACATTAAAAAAAAGGAAAGTACAGCAGTACCTAACATTTGACAGCCATTTTTTTTTTTAAACTAACGTTTTTTCACCTCCACTCATTCTTTGTTGCTTTTAGGTTTTATTTATTTTCTTAATCTTCATATTATCTACTCCACATGTTCTCTTCCAATATGTACTTACATTTCAAAATTTACAAAACAAAAGTCTTGGCAACAGAGAAAACCAATAGAGAGAAGCGGTAACCAACAGAGAAAGATCTGATAGAAAAAACGAAGAAGACCGAGAGCAGAGGAAGTTAAGGAGTACCTAAAGGATCCTAGCAAGTTTGCTGTTGCCGCTGCCCCTGTTGCAGCAGCTGCTTCTGGTGGTGCCCCTGCTGCTGCTGCTGCCAAGGAGGAAGAGAAGAATGAGCCTGCAGAGGAATCTGACGATGACATGGGTTTTAGTTTATTTGACTAAAACTTGTGTTAGTGGTGTTTATTTTTTGATGGTTTTACTCTAAATATGTTATGTTTTTTGGAGATTTTAAGTTTAATATGCCATTTTACTTAGACTTGCAAAATATTTGCTCCGGTTGAGAGGAATTAGAGAAGCATCAGATTGGCAGATTTGGGATAATTCTAAGGAAGTATTTCTGGCTTCTGAAGTTGTCGAAGAGTTAAGAATTTATCAAAGAGCATAAGAGACGTTGGACAAAAAAAAGTCGGGTTTTTCAAAGCTTTCGTGTTTGTGGGTCTTTTGATGCGACGCGATGTGATGCTTGCTGTTGGTTTACCATGAGTTTGATCGAGGAGGAGCTGGTAGAGGAGGAGTTGGTAGAGAAAGGCAGGGAAGCGATGGCAGAGCATTGCGCAAGGGAAAGGCAGAGCATCGGGTTTTAGAGAAAACTTTTATTACGTTTTTTTTTTATATGTTTTTTTTAAATATTATGGTGACGTGGAAATTTGTGGGAGCTTCAAAAGTTTCGGTTTTATATGTATATATAGATTAGTCGCAGCCCCCCTTGTGATGCATGAAACTTTTTTCATAAATTTATAATGTCATTATTATGTTTGTCTTAAACTGAAAAAAATAAAATTTATTTCTATAGGCTTCTTACCTTCATAATTTATACGGACTAAAAAATTGGTAATCATGAAAAATCATAAAATGTTGGCTTAAAGAGGATTCATATGCTAAGCATTGTTTCACAAGTTTTACTAACATAAAGAGTAATTTTATCCTTCATAACTTTACCCTTGGTTCTTCTCACAACTTATTCAAGTTATATGCAATTTATTTATTTATGTTAGAAATACTGAATGATTGTATTGTATTTCTCAAGCAATAGAATATACATAAGTGTCTTTATATAAGAGGCAGAGTGTGTAGTACAAATAAGTGTGCTATACAAGTAAACAAGGTGGGCTTAAAGCCCACATACCCTAATACACGTTAACAGCCCCCCTCAAACTCAAGGTGGATGTGAAACCAACTTGAGGTTGTCAACCAAAGTGCGAAGACGTCCCTTAAGATGTGACTTGGTGAAGATATCTGCAAGTTGATCTTTAGAAGAAACTGAGATCAGCTTGAGAGCACCATGGATAAGATGATAACGGATAAAATGACAATCGATCTCAATGTGTTTAGTCCGTTCATGGAAGACATCATTGTGAGCAATATGAATGGCACTCTGGTTGTCACAATAAAGAGGAGTAGTAGAGGATGTGAATACACCTAAGTCTTTGAGAAACCACCGTAGCCAAAGGAGCTCAGATGTGGTATCAACAAGGGCACGATATTCTGCTTCAGTACTGGAGCGGGCCACATGAGTTTGTTTCTTGCTTTGCCAAGAAATCAGAGAAGAACCAAGAAGAAAGCAATAACCAGTGGTGGACCTGCGATCAGTGGGATCTCTTACCCAATCAGCATTAGAAAATGCACGGAGTACAAGAGGAGACTGAGCAGAGTAGAAAAGACCATGGAAGAGAGTGCCATTTAGGTATCGAAGAATGCGCAGAACAGCAACATAGTGAGTCGATCGTGGAGCAGACAGATACTGACTCACCTGGTGAACAGTATAGGAAATGTCTGGACGAGTGACAGTGAGATAAACTAGGCTGCCAACTAAGCGTCTGTAAAGAGAGGGATTAGACAACGGTTTCCCCCCTGACGGAGTCAGATGCGCATTAAGCTCAACTGGAGTGTCAACAGTCTTGCTATCAGTGAGTCCAGCTCGAGACAAGAGTTTAGAGGCATACCTGGCTTGAGTAATATAAATTCCATCTGTAGAATGAGTGATTTCAAGACCCAAGAAGTAGCTGAGATATCCAAGATCTTTCATCTCAAACTGCTGACTGAGAAAATCCTTGAGTTCTTGAATGCCACTGAAGTCATCACCAGTTATGATCATATCATCCACATACAGGAGAAGTAAAATAGTGCCTTTGTCAGTGCGACGAAGAAATAAGGCAGAATCATAATGACTGGCCATGTAACCTAAGCGAGAGATGGTAGAGCTGAATTTGGCAAACCAAGCTCGTGGAGCTTGTTTAAGGCCATAAAGAGCACGCCGAAGGTAACAAACCTTATTTGATTCAATAGAGAGACCAGGAGGAGGTTGCATATAAACTTCTTCACTTAAATCCCCATTAAGGAATGCATTTTTGACATCCATCTGAAAAAGGTCTCATTTTCTGGCAGCAGCAACAGCTAAGAGAGCTCGAACAGATGAGATACGAGCAACCGGAGCAAAGGTCTCTTCATAATCAATCCCATACTCCTGTGTAAAACCTTTTGCAACAAGACGAGTTTTGTAGCGCTCAATGGACCCATCAGAGCGAGTCTTAATCTTGTAGATCCACTTACAACCAACCACAGATTTCCCAGGGGGGAAAGTCACCAAATCCCAAGTATGGTGTTTAGATAATGCATCAAGTTCCTCTTTCATTACAATCTGCCATAAAGGGTCAGTGGAAGCCTCACAATAGGTGTGAGGCTCATGCAGTGTAGCAAGGGCAGTGTAACAATGATAATCAAGTAAATGTGTAGGAATGGATCTTACTCGAGTTGAGTGACAAGGTGGAATGTCTTGTGCAAGATCTTCAAGCGGATCAGGAGCAGGGGACCCAAGCTCAGGGTTGGGTAGCTCGTCTTCAACCTGTGCATCTTCCACCTGTTCATTAAAGGGTGAACTAGGAAAGGGATCAAAGGTATCTGGTGGTTGGATAGAGAAGTCTATAGGAGAATCAGGAGCAACTATAGGAGGATTAGGAGCAGTTACAGAAGGAATATGTGCCTCATATGGAAAAAGATCTAAAACAGAGGAGGAAGATAGGGAGGCACGGAAGTGAAAGAGCTCGACAAAGGAGCGATGTTCCCAAAAGACAACATTACGGGAGATACGAAGACGATGAGAGACAGGATCATAACACCGATACCCCTTTTGAGTTTCGCCATAGCCAAGAAAACAACAAAGCCTTGACCTAGGCTCAAGTTTGTTATGCTTATGTGGCTGAAGAAGAACGAAACAAGCAGAACCGAAGGAGCGAAGGTGGTGATAGTCTGGAGGTGACCCAAAAAGGCGCTCATATGGAGTTTGATTTTGAATAACAAGACTTGGAATGCGATTAATAGCATGAACAGCATGAAGGGCAGCTTCACCCCAAAAAGGAGCAGGAACTTTGACAGAGAGAAGAAGAGCACGAACAGTGTCAAGAATATGACGAAGTTTTCATTCGGCTCTACCATTTTGCTGAGAGGTACCTGAACAAGTTAGTTGATGAACAGTGCCATAGGAATGCAAAACAGCTTGGAAAGCATATTGAGTGTACTCAAGAGCATTATCAGATCGAAAAATTTTGATACATTTGGAAAATTGAGTTTTAACCATTTTTGCAAAATTAGAATATACTTGCAATAACTCAGAACGATGTTTCATATTAAAAATCCAGTTATAGCGAGAGTAATCATCAACAAAGACAACAAAATATCGAGACCCACCAATACTAGAGACAGAGGAAAGCCCCCAAATATCAGAATGAATAAGGTCAAAGATATCAGTGGATATTGATTCACTAGTATTGAAAGGCAAAGATGGTTGTTTTCCTAACTGACATGAAACACAATCAAAATTTTCTGTAGACACTGAACCTAACACACCTCTAGAAGCCAATTGTTGTACACGAGAGGAAGATGCGTGACCAAGTCGAGTATGCCAAAGTACAAGGGAAGGAGTAGAAGAAACTGCAGCAGCTGCTACAACAGAAACATGAGCAACAAGTGGAAGACGAAAGTTGTCCATGGGAAACATACGCCCAACTCTAGGACCGGTCCCAAGCTCCTGTCCCGTCCTTGGATCCTGCACAATACACCCAGAATAATCAAAGATAATACGATAACCTAACTCAGCTAATTGTCCCACAGAAAATAAATTGTAAGAAAGGTTAGGAACATTAAAGACACCAAGAACCGAGAGACTGGAGGTCGAAACGGAACCTATATTATGACCAGACATAGTGGAACCATTTGCTGTGTGAATATTAAGAGGGTGTGGTGCAGGTTTAAGTTCAGAAAATAAGGACGAGTGAGGAGTCATGTGATTGCAACAAGCAGAATCCATAAGCCAAGAAGAAGGAGACATACCAGATAAAGTTGAGAGAGAAGAGGAATAAGATGCATTACCAACCATACGAATGACATTGGTGATGATATTTTTAAGGTCATCTGTAGACATGGTAAAAGTGCGTCCTGAAGACTTAGACTGTGCAGAGACGGGAGCCATTGGTTGGACACTCTCAGTGTTAGCAACAGTAGCAGCGGAAATTGACACAGCTGATTTGTTGCAATGATAGCAAGTCTCAATATTGTGGCCAAAACGTTTGCAAAAACTGCAAAAACGTTTGCTAGATTGTTGGCGACGATTATTGCAACAAGAAGAAGACATGTCCTTATTTCTCATTTAGAAGCAAAATATGCAAAAATAGACTGCAAAAATGAAATCTACGCGAAAAACTGGGTAAGGAGCACTTGGACTGCAAAAAGTCAACTCTGGTCAAAAGTCAACGGTCAACCTGGTCAAAGTCAACAGGATGACGTCAGCAGATGATGAAGCACTGACGCAAGCAGGTGACGTCAGCTAGGGCTGACGTGGCAGGGATGACGTCAGCAAATAAGCCAGTGGCGCGTGCAGCGCGTGAGGCACGTGGACCAGCTTCGTCGAAGATTCTGTCGGCGCGTGAGAGTGCGTGACCTGTCCGATGATGCCGTTTCTTCTTCGATGATGTAGATCGGAGAAAGACGATTCTTATGGTGTCGGCGGCAACAAGATCGGAGATACCCTGGTTGCGCGTGAGGCGCGTGGATCAACTTTGCAGAAACTTTGACCGGCGCGTGGCGGCGCGTGAATGGTCAGATGTGGATGTTTCTGGCGGCGGTGTGTAGATCGATTGAATATCTACACGATGATAGGTCTTATGTCCTAATCGGAGATCAGAGGTGAGAAATCCGATGATGGCAGTGGTTTTGGCGGCGAGGAAGATCTTCTGGCGGTGGAGATTCAACCTTGAGGACCTCTAACTGCAGCGGAGCAGTTGGGAGATGGCACTGAAAGGGTTTACTGACCACAGAAGATGAGGCAACGGAAAATATCGACAAAACAAGACTGCAAGACACAAGAAAATTAGAGCAGTGGCTCTGATACCATGTTAGAAATACTGAATGATTGTATTGTATTTCTCAAGCAATAGAATATACATAAATGCCTTTATATAGAAGACAGAGTGTGTAGTACAAATAAGTGTGCTATACAAGTAAACAAGGTGGGCCTAAAGCCCACATACCCTAATACACGTTAACAATTTATTTATTTTAAAGAGAAAAGAGAGTAAAAGATCATACAATTTGAGAGCCTTTAGCCCGCTCCAAGAGCCTTCCATGGATCCAAACCCTGCTGCCTTCAGCTTTCTCTGCAATAACGCTAATGAAAATTGAAATTAAAGTGAAACCCAACCCACCATTTGTTCCCTCCCACATTCCAAACCCAATTGCTAAACAAACTCTCCAGCATCTCTGAAAATTTGCTCATACTGCCAAAGTCCAATGCCTTATGTAACTCGGTCTTTCGAAAGGTTCAATTTTTCTCTCAAAACTCAAAAAGGTTTGTCTTCTCTTCTCAATGCTTAATTTCTTCTGCAAAAATCCAGTTTTACACCCATATTTGCTAAATGTTAGATTTTTGCTGACAATTAGTTTTGCCCATTTAACTGCTAACGCCTTTTATTTTTGTATTATGTTATCTTATTTTCATTGGATTGTGATTGTAATTGTGTTTAAGAAAATTCTTTCCAAATGCTGAAGAAGGTGAATACTGAATACGGTAGAAGAAAAAGAGTAATTAAAAAATAAAATAAATAGTAAGTCTGTATATGGTACTTTAGAGCCATAGTTAAAAACATTAGTCATGTCATGAGAACATGACTACATTATCATAACTTAAAAACTATGGATAAAAGGTGGTGGTGGTGGTGGTGGTGATGAGTATTTAAAGAGGATACTTTTGGCTTTTGGTTATGCCATATGGGAGGTTGATGGTTGCTTTTGGCTTTTAGATGGCGTGGCTGTGCCTTCTTTAATGGTTGTTTGCTCAAGATTAGTTCCATGCAAAAGCTTCCATAAATTATGTTGGTTTGCTTTTGAAATTGGTTTGCCTATTGCCTGAAAACTGGCACATTAACACGCATGATCAAATACTCAACTAGCTAGATTATTATAAATTACTATATTAGGGATCATTGAAAAGAGAAACATAAGAGCATTGGGGTTTAGGCTTACATCGTTCATGTGATGATCTCTATTTAAGCTAAAGAGCTTTTTTAAAGTTTTGTGAAGCGTAGCAAATTTATGAGTTACGTTAAATTTCTAGGATTAGCAGCTTAGTCAAGAGCCTGCTTAATACTTACTAATTTGTTTACCACTGAGGTTTAAATGGAGGTGAATATTACAGCCGATTTGGTTTGTATGGGTTGAGCTGCCTCAGTTTTGTGGTGATGTGCACGCCTTACGTGCTCCACATGAATCTAGATCAAGAAGTGAGGTGTGCCTTATTTTTCACTTTTATGCTACCTTTCAGCTGTCTTTATTCATATTTTACTGTCAAACTAAAGTTCGCTCATTGCTAACCTCACCCTGTATACTCCCACTTAGCCAACGTTATTTGACATAATATGTCTTTTTTCCCATCTTCAAGAGGCTATATCGCCTTTATTTGGTGGCTGAATATGGTAGTTCTGTTCAAGTTCTCTGAGGTCTCAGCTGTCATACACCATTTACATACTAAAGCATGTATCATGATTTCTTACAAGGCTTTTTGCTGATGGAAATTAGATAGTAAAGGCTATCTTCCGTTACTAACTTAGAGCAGCTATTTTAACATATATGTATATATGCTTAAAGTACAATTCCATAAACTTCCAAAAGTGATAACAAAAGGCATGCCCAGGACTGTGAGTAGTTGAGTTTTGCTAAAACATTGACACGATAATTACACCAAAAATGAATAACATGATATGCTTCAATTGAAGACTTCCATCAAACATCTGTAACCATCCACAATATTGTTAAATTCCATGAATAAATGATATCATATATGCTTTGGCTGAAGAATTTCATTATACAACTACAACCATCCACAATGAACAATTTTTCATTCATATTTACTCATTTATCTTCTTACATTTTATGCGTCTGGCTTTTATGTTTAGCTCACTTAATTTTTCATATGTTTAGTTTACTCATTTTTTAATGAAAACCTTTTTATCCAAAGAAAAGAAAAAGAAAGCACATGTCATCAAAGAGACAAATCGAAGATTATTGTAAAATAATTGATATCAGATTATTGCAATGCTATCTCAATAATTTTCATTGCAATATATTGTAAAATAATTTATATCAAGCTATTCCTATGGTATATTAATATTTGTCATTGTAATAGATTTAAAAATAATTCATATCAAGTTATTGTAATAATATATTCATCATTGCAATAAACTGTTATCTCAAAAATAAAAAACAAAAACAAAAACATTATAACTCCTCAAAACCCTAGCAACCTTACCCCTCTCTCAAGTTAAAAAATATAAAGCCACGGTTTCTGCAAACTCTCTCTCTCCAAACGTAAATATCAAATTCAACCCCTTTAATTTCTCTTTATATTTTTGAGGCTTCTATAGAGTTATAGTAAGTTATGTTGATTTTGTTTTTTGTGTGTGTGTATAGATGGTCATAATAATTCGGTATTCCAAGAGAAGTTTGTGTTTTCGTTAATTGAAGGCCTTAGAGAGATAAGTGTTGTAGTTTGGAACAGCAATATAGAAGACGATTTCATTGGCAGCGGAAAGTAATTACTTTGTCTCATATTTTTGTTTTTGAATTGATTTTGTGTGCTTTTTAGACCCTTTTGGATCAAGAATTAAACCAAATTTCTAACTGCGCTATCATAAAATATTATTATTAATATGAATTTTATGGAGTTACAGTGTTCATGAATTAAACCAAAATTCTTTTAAATTATTTATAATATTTTGTCCTCCGAAAATTCTCTCTTTAATTTTCGTATATTGTGTTTCTTAAGCTATAGAGAGATTTTCTTTGTTTCTTATTTTCAATAATAAATCATTTTATTGTAATACCGATAATTGTTTGAGAAATCCAATATATTCATATCTCTATAGAATAAAGAATAGTAGAAGCCAATTTTATTACAATTACTTAAATTGAGTTGACTTAATTCCGTACAATTACAAATTATAGCATGAAAGATAATGGAATTAATTGTTGTAATTTTTATTTTCTTTCCATGTTTTGAATTTCCTCTATATTATTATTACAACTGAGCAAAGATTGAGAAAGTAACATTACTACTCTAATTTGAAGTTTAATGCGTCATTCTCAAGTCATGGTCTTTATTTATATATTTGCAGTTTATATTTCTAACCGTTGATGAGAAATTAAGGCTTAATTGCACAATATGTGTAAATTCTTCAAAATGCTACTTTAAATAGTAAGTCAATGTGTCTCTTACATTTGGGTATTAGTTAGAATTATTTTTAAATGATTGTACCAATAAAAGTGAATATGTGTAAATTTTGTTTAACTATCCCGTGCATCGCACGGGTTAGCGACTAGTAGATTTAAAAATAATTCATATCAAGTTATTGTAATAATATATTCATCATTGCAATAAACTGTTATCTCAAAATTTTTGTTGCTATAGATGGCAAAAATAATAGGTATAAAATTAAAAAAAAAGAAAAAAAAAAATATATATATATATATATATATATATAACTATTTCCACTATTCATACGTATTTTTTCCACTCCCTCCTCTTTTACACATGGGTCATCCTTATTTAGAAAATGAAGTCCAAACTTTATACTCCATTACGGCCCATTGAATACAAAGCCCACCCATGTCCACGAACCCTAAAACCCTTCAAAAACCCTAGAACCTAGAACCTTCCATTGCCATCCAGAGCTTGAATACCAAAAAATCTGAGCCCCCATTTTTAAAAGCACATCCAAACCCAACTCTCAGTCGGTGAAAAAATCACCAAAAAAAGCACAAAACTTTGAGCTTTTACTACAAAAAAACCATGGCAAAGCGTCTGATCCCAAGCCTTAACCGTGTCCTGATTGAGAAAATCTTGCCCCCCACCAAAACTAACACTGGTATTCTTCTCCCAGAGAAAGTGGCTAAGGTACTCTCCACTTTTCAGTTTTACACAATGTGTGTGAATCTTTGTTTTTGTTGTTGTTGTTGTTTTTTTTTTTTTTTTTTTTTGGGGGGGGGGGATCTAACGGTTGTGATTGGTGTGATTGGGGTGTGTAGTTGAACTCAGGGAAAGTGGTTGCAGTGGGACCTGGAGCACGTGATAGAGCTGGAAATTTGATACCTGTGAGTGTGAAGGAGGGTGACAATGTTCTTTTGCCTGAGTTTGGGGGTACCCAAGTCAAGCTTGGTGAAAAAGAGTATGTTTTTGTATTTGCTTTGCTCTGTTCTGGTCTCTTTGAACCTATTAAGGATTTATATTTATATTTTTTTTTTTGGTTTTGGTATGTGGGTTTTGTTGTGCAGGTTCATTTTGTACAGGGATGAGGATATCTTGGGCACTCTTCATGACTGATTGGTTTTTGGCATTCAATGGGATTTTATTTTGGGCTTAGAAGGAATTGTGGTTTTATTGGATGTAACTGATTATTGATTAGAGATTGGAGATTCGGGTTGTCCTATTGGTGTTAGTTTGATTTGGAATGTGCTAATGGAAATGGTTTTTTTCTTTTTAGTCTCTAATTTAGTATTCATGATTGGGGTTTGCTATTTGCATTAGATCTCTGTTGCAAAAGTTAATATGATACTATGGTGTAGGTTAATAGGTTCCTGAGACAGCAAGACAAGACAATTGAAAACTTTTTCTTGCAATTGAAACCAACAAGTCTGTGACACAATTTTTTTTTCTACAACTCTTTTTAAAATTATTGCTGCCATGACCTACTTGATACAACTTGTCACTTCAGTCAGCGAAGTTATGAAAAAATTTGTATCTACATCTCTTGACAATCAAAACAAAACAAGAAAGAACTAGAAAAACTTGAGAAATCTAGGCTATGTTTGGTTTAGTCAAAACCATCACTCATTCCCAATTTCCATCACTCAATTCTCAAAATGCTGTGAACCTATTATGATTAATTAATTATGGGCTTCAATAAATCTAGGATATGACAATCAGAACAAAACAAGAAAGAAGTTGAAAAACTAAAGAAATCTAGGCTATGTTTGGTTTAGGCAAAACCATCACTCATTCCCAATTTTCATCACTGAATTCTCAAAATCCTGAGAACCTATTATGATTATGGGCTTCAATAAATTTTAACTTTTTGGGGTTGCAATCTCTGTTAAAGGGGATTTATTGTTGTAATATGATGCATTTTACATTGATATTGTCTTGAGAATGTCTTTGTTTAGATGATTGTTACCAAATGATAGAATTCTCAATTCTTAGATATGGTTAAACCTTTTAATTTTGGGACCCCCTTGTTTTTTGGTTTCCCTTCAATGGATATGGTTGAAACATCATGTTTCCTCCCAAATTCACATTTATGATTAAAAGGTTAGTTCTTTTATGTGGTGAGGTGAATGCTATGAGTACTGGAAGATCCATTGATGTTTTTCTATTGTGCGGCACCAACCTCTTTGGCTGGAATCATAGGCAAAGCTAGGGGGGTGCCAAGGGGGGCATGGCCCCCTTGGCTTTTGAAATTTTTCATTAATCTTCATTTACATTTGGTAATAAATCTAAAAATTACACAAAAATGTATTCACTGTCCCCCTTGAGAAAACTTCCTGGCTCTGTCATTGGTTGGAATGATAATAGTTGTACCTCAATTTTAGTGTAAAATGTGTTTATACTAAAATTGTGTTTTCAAAATATGATTTGAGTGCAAAATGTGATATAACTAAAATTGTGTTTTGGAAATATGATGAGAGTGCAAAAATCGTGTTTTCAAAATCAATAATGTGCTTTCAATTTAGACATTCAAGAATTGAGTGTTTGGTTTTTGCCTCATTAAGAAGACTTATAAAAGTTGAATCTTGAATGTCATCCAATGAAACAAAATTAATCATAACTAAATAAATGATTAAACTAACTCAAAGATATAACAAAGCAAGTAAATTTGTTGATCCCAAATGTGAATAGCAATATCATTAGAGTGGTGATTGTAGACTACAGTCTTGTGAATAGCAAGTAAGTTTCTCACTGCTGCTAATGCTCTTATAGTATAGCTTTGAAGTCACTTTAAAGTGCCTTGATGTGCCAAGGACGGTCTCTTTTTCAGTGTCTTTTCTCTACATTCTCTGCACTTTTTTTTTTTTTCAAGAATAGAATGGAGTGTTCCAGTGTACTTTGATTAGAGAATCTAATAGATGGCTTGCTGATTAGTGTGCTTGAAATGTTGATTGATTGATTGATTGGGTTTATATATATTCATCAAGATGGACTTGAACGCAGACTAAGTTTGGGGTTTCTTCAACCCATGCAATCTTGTCATCAATATTACATGCATACTCAGGCTTTTGAAACTTGATTTGTTGTTGTTGATTTTACGTTTGCAACTCATTTTCAATCAAATGGTAAGCGTGAGTTAGAAATGGTGTCATCATTCCAATATTACATTATTCAAGGAGACAACATTTTATTTTTATAGGTTATTAAAAATATATACATTAATATGTTGTTGATCTTACATCATGAACCCTCCCACTTGAACTTTTTAACATTTTGTGCATGTATTAAGAGGTGTCGTAATATGGCATTATTCTTAATAAAAATCATTGCAGTAGAGACTAGAGAATGCCAATGCGATTGGCAAGTGACTCTTTATCAGTCGTGAGATGTTGTTTTCAAGCCTTGACTATCACAGTTTACTACAATTTACAAACTGTACCTAGAGTTTGCAGAGTTGGGATTGGTATCTTAATCTTATAGAGTTGTTAATTATTAAAGAAAAAGAAAGGATTCTTGACCTTCGAAGAAATCAATTGCCCACGCTTTCAGTTAAGGTGTTGAACTGTCCCTCTCTCTCCATATATGTTGCCGTGCCGTCCGAATTAAAAGTTTAAAACACTCACACGCAATAATTTAATAATTAATCATAACCTTTTGACATTATTCTTGATTTTTTTTTTCCATTGCTTGTCATAAAATTTGAATGATGCAAATGGAGGATCAATTTTAAATACTAAATTATATTTTTGATCCTTTTATGTTTGGAATATTTTCATTTTGGTTCCACATATTACAAAATTTCATTTTTATTCCTCAAGTTTTATAATGTTTTTGGATATACACGTCTCTAAACACAATTTTTTTTTTCCCTCCTGTTTTCCTCTATATTTTTTTCACCGCTAGTGATGACCTCTGTCACACATTTTGTATTTTTTTTCTTTGATAATTCATGGTTACAACCAGGGAGGGGAGAGGGGAGATTTGAATTCTAAATGCCTCCATTGTAAATATTAGGAAATACTAACTGCAAGGTTCTCAACCACCTTTTATAAAGTAAACGACCGTTATTTTACATTTTTACTAAAGTATCAATTATACCTTTATAGTTTATTTTGTTTTTTTTTTTTTTCTTTTTTCTTTTCAAAAGGGTAATTCTTTAAAAACTTATATTCTCTTTATCAAGTATTGCCCTAAGAAGCAAATGGTAGCAGCACAATATCACAGTGAACTCGACTGAATGGACCGGACTGATCCAAATGAACCAAAGTAAATTGTTTGAACTGTCTCTTTTGATCTGATTTTTAGAACTATGCTAAATAATGCCAACCAGTTGAAACTACAATACTCTTACCCACCTTTTGCAAAGTTAATGACCATTATTTAATTTACATTTTTATTAAACTTTCATATATACCTTTATCGTTTATTTTATTTTTTTCAGAAGGGTAATTCTTTAAAAACTTATATTCTCTTTATCCAGTAGCAGCACAAATCACAATGTACAAATTGGTTTGAATATTCATGACATCCTAAAAAAAACATTAATCCGTCAGATCGGTTTACAACATTCCAACCCACATGTGCAATGGACTAGGGGAGATGAGATAGTCAACTGACAACTGTGAGATGTTCCAATCCAAATATAAATGAACATATATTTGTTGAATAAAATCCTTTGTGATAATTTTTCTATTTCACATTTTCACTTTATATTTTACCCATCAAGGCTTATAACATTTTTTTTTTAAAGTAATTAATTTTTAAAAAAATAAAAATAAAAACATAGAACACTGCATTTGGTAATTGATATAGTATAAAATATATAATACCAAAACAAGTATAACTTAAAGAGTAATAAAATATTAAAATTCAAATCTGTGTCTTCAAACAACACCCACAACCACAGGGATAGGCCACCCCATGATGAGGTATCCTCTCCCAGTGGCGGTGGGTCACGTGCTCCCTTTGAAAGGACAATTGAAATTGCATCACTCATTCACCAGCATGCAATTCTTTATTTATGCACCAATTTGGTATCCTTCCCAGCCTGTACTAGAGTTGTAACTCCATGAAATGCGTTATCAAACAAACTAAAAAATAAAAAACTCTATGAGCTTGCTTTGATAGGGATCGGGATCTGATGCATTTATAGAATTCCTAAACATTACATCACTAATGAGTCTTTTATAAAATAGAAATACAGAAATGACTATGTGAATACTATTTATACTAAGGGCATCTATTAGTATACCCCTTGACTCTACCGAATATTCCTCTTAGTATTGCTATAGTTGAGTTCTTTGCCCCTCCCAGTCTCCTATTTATACCCTTAACACTTTTAGATTGAACTATTTTCTAAAGTTATTTTGAGCAATCAAATTAGATGTCTAATCTTTTGGTCTTTTGATTAATCTCTTACTTTAATTGTTAGTGACTATGGATGAGCTATTTTTGTTTATTTGTTTTAATATATGAAATATATATTTGTAGTTAATTAAGATTGTGGAGAATCCTAAATGTAATAATGAGTCCGAGGGATTCTAAACAAACTCATATTGAAGTAAATTTTGCAAATGTTCCTTCAGATCCTTCTTTAAGAAAAAATTGTTTTTATTAAGATAGATATCATGTTTGAAGAATGTATCTACAATTTGGACCTTATCAACTAGTTGACCATACTTTTCCACAAAGAGAATTTGAAAAAAATACAGTGTTGA
This sequence comes from Quercus robur, assembly GCF_932294415.1. Lineage (NCBI taxonomy): Eukaryota > Viridiplantae > Streptophyta > Magnoliopsida > Fagales > Fagaceae > Quercus > Quercus robur. Next base: position 1,797,680 of record NC_065534.1, on the reverse strand, counting down.
TTTAATTCAACATGGTTCAATGAATATAAAGATTGAATTTTTTATTATTGTTGATTTAATGTTGATTTAATACAGTGTTGATTTACTGTGTTGATTTAATGTTGCTCTCCAGAGCTGAAATCCTAGTTTTACTATTAACTGGCATCTTTTAATGTTTCTAATAAAAGATATTTAAGATTCAAGTCCTTATTTCTTCCATTATTATGACCATCAAATTAGTAACAAAAATAAAAATAAAATCATAAGTTCCACACTCTATGTAAAATACGCATGAGATTGCAGATAATTTTTTGGTCTTTGGTATATTGGTGTATATATATATATATATATATAACTTAGCCAAAAAGGATGTATGTGTAGACTCTTCACACTTTCAACACACTTTCAATTAATTGCAAGTTTAGTACTTTTAAAAAGAAAAGAACAAGTATAATTTATGTGGAACTCGTATAAATAGGTAAGGTTCAAGTAATTAGCTTCTCGAAAAGATTTTGACAACTTGATTAGTAAAAAATAAAAAGTCAATTGACTTAGTAATGGAAGAAAAAGACTTGACTTAGTTTTGAATGAGAGAGATTATATGAAAGATGAGAAACCACCTCAACGTGAACATAAACGATCACAATGCCTTATGAAATCGATCACAATTTTCTCCACTTGCTACGTGACAGTTGATAAAATTATTTGCATACTTTTAGTCACATCACTTATTTAGGATGACCTTTGTTTAGTTTTTCCAACTAAAGAAAATTTACCATAAAATTAGTTTGAATGAAACTTCTTCAAACTCACTACGTGGCAGTTAAAGAGACGATTTATTTGTATTTTGAATTACATGAATTTTTAAATTAGTCAAATGACTTGTTTAAATAATACATACATAAACAGTTTTATAAATAGTCACAGCAAGCGAGTTAAGCAAAATTCTTCCAAACCTTTTGTTTAAATTTTTTTTGAAAAAATCACGTTGTTGTAAATGAGAACATAGAAAAAATACTACAATTGCAAATGAAGAGTGAATCCCCCATGTTGAAAGAAGAACAGAAAAGAACAGAGAAAATTATACTTTCCTTCCAAACAAACACATGATTATCACAACCACGTGCACCCCCTACCCCCTTTTCAAACCCGAAAACAAAAAAACGTTCCCTTCTCTCTCTCTTTCTCTCTTTCAGAGAGAAGAAGAGAGATAGTGAAAAGCCAAGCCAGCTCATACAACGACGTCGTAGAGAGACACACAAACAGTACGTGGGAGAGAAAAAAAAAAAAAAAGATGCACGCTTACAATAGAATACCAAGCAGCGGGCACACCACGCCGTCGCCGCCGGCGTCGCCGTTGCGCTCGCCGCGGTACCGGAAGCCGTCGAAGTCGGGTCGGTTCGGGCCGGCCCAATCACAACCGGGTCGGACCTTGGCACAGAGGCTCGCGTGGCTGCTCCTCTCTGTACTTCTCAGAAGGCAAGGCATATTCCTCTTCGCTCCTCTAATCTACATCTCCGTCATGCTTCTCTACATGGGTTCCGTCTCTTTCGATGTCGTTCCAGTAATTTCTCATAGACCCGCAACCGGCTCCGTTTACCGTAGCCCGGAACTATATCTCAAGCTCAAACCCGATATGGACTCTGATAACTCCTCTGCCGATGCGGTGAGTTTTTATTTATTTATTTTTTAGCTTTTAGTTGTGATGGTATGATTGCTAGTGAAAATAAATTTGATGCCTTTGTTGGGTTTGTGAAAATTTATTGTATTTTTGGGTGAATTATGAGGTTTGGAGCTTTTAGTTTTAATGCCACAATTGCTAGAGAAATAAATTTGATGACTTTGTTGGGTTTGTAGATGTGGGTGTGGTTTGGTTTGTGGAAATTTTTGGTTTTTTTGGGGATTGGGGATGTGGGTAAGGTTTGGTTTGGGAAAAGTTTTTGGTGAATTATGGGGATTGAGGTGAAATCAATGGGATTTGGGAAGTGGGGTCTGTTGAATTTCCTGGTTTTCTGTTGAGATTTGGTGCTGAGGATTTTTGTCTTTTGGGTGTTTCTTTTGTTTTGATTTTGATTTGGAGAGACTTGGAATGGTGCACTGGTTGTTTGGCACTGCATGTGTTTGTATTGGACAGCTTCTTATAAGTTGTTTGAAGTGCACGAATTTCAACTGTACCATTTCATGGTGCATTATGATCGTTTGTGTTTCTGTTGATTTTAGTTATCTAGTTCAGAAGGGGATAATTTATTAGCTAGTTTTGTGGTGTCTCTCTTTCCAAGAAAAATGGAAAACTTCTGATTTGGAAGCCAGATTTTTTAATTTTATTTATTGTAGTTCAATCTGTTATTGCTGGAAATTAGAACATGGATCTGATGAAATAGGGGAAATCTTTCCCTGCCCGGTGGGTGTCTAGCTGTTTGTATTAAGGTCATTCAAAGTAGGGTAATGTAGTGGACAGATTTGTATTTGAAATCTAGCGCAACTAACTCTATCAATCTGACTAACAGTATAATCTCTATGCAAAAGGGTAGTGATGCTTTAGTTGGGTCATGTTCTAATGTATTGGCTGTGAGAAATTCGGAATGAGTAATGGAAATGAGTTAGAGGCTTAGTTTGTGGAGGATTGTAGGAACATGTCAATCTAGTGGGGAGTGCTGCAAGTTCCAAAGGAAGTGGAAATGAATATTACTTTTAAATTATCAAAACACCTACAGAAAAGGGACATTTTCTTTTTTACAATGCCAGAGTACTTTTTGGTGTTATCTTATCGTTAATTTTCAGTCATCATTAACAACCATCACTAAGCTATAGTCCCAAAATTTTGGAGTCTGACTATGGATCCTCAGCAGACTAATCAGGATCGGTTACATGTATTCTTTCCAATCATGTGGCCTTAAGTATATAATTAATTTTTGGAAGAGAAAATGCTGGTAGCATCTATGTGCCAGCTTTAGGTTCTAGTTATTATATTTAATTCCAAGATCATTTGAATGCAATACAATTAATTATTCCATTGAAGGGTTTCCATCCAGATATTGACCTGTATCAATATTCTTTGTTGGAATCGATGCATGGCTAAAGCCAATAGCCTTGTAGCGTAGTGGCATAGTCTGGTTTCCTTTATAAGGAAAACCAGGGTTCAAATTACCCCTCCCCTACTTGTTGTAACAGTTAAAATAAAATAAAAAATAGAGAGAAAAAGATGCAAGGTTGATACTTTTCTACATTTCAATACTGGCTGGTAATTCTGGATGTAGATATTTTTGTTGAGCCTGTCTTTTGGCTTGTTGCTAGCTTGTTTTTAGATATCTTTGCAATAGATTTTTTGCAATTTCATTTGGTTTTTTGCATGTGCTACTTGTACTGACACAAGCTAACAAATCCTATCAGATATCAACTATATGGAAACGGTCCTATAAAGGTGGTGAGTGGAGACCATGTATTAAAAAATCTTCTGGAGGTATGAAACCTGTATTCTTACTTTGGAGAGTTCATGATGATATTCCCTTGCTCCAATTTCTACATAATGGGGGGTTCCTGTTCATCAAAAAATCAAATAAATAATAATGGGGGGTTCCTGGGTCCTTTTTCACTACATTGATTGAAAAGTAGCATTATTCTATGGCTAGTTTATATTATATTTGGGGATGACCACTTCTGGTTGTTGATGTTGCATCTTGGCAATAAGTTTAGCTTACCATCTCTTTATTGTGGGGTAGTGTCAATAAACTTTCCTGTATTTATTTTTTTTGTTCTATATTTCCACGTAATCCAAATTGAAATGAACATTCATAGTCAGATATAGGAAGAAATTCCAAGAGCATCCTGTTTTTGGATACAATAATTTTGCTTTTAACTTTATAACACCCACCATCTTGCTATCAAAAGCACTGTTACATTCACCATTACACTGCCAATGCCACCATCAGACTGCCTGTCAATGTTTATGTGCAATTCATAAATACAATCTCCACATACCAGCACATCATGGTAGGTGCAACCTTTTATTATTGCAGTCATCACCACTACCTTGAGCTCCCTTTTTGTCATTAGCCTGTCACCTATTCTTCTAACCATGCATCTCTTTGTCCTCTTCCTATAATGCCATAGCTACTAGCAGCTCAACCCACAGTCCTCACTACCATTACTACTTTGACTACTATCACTGTTTCCATCATGATATCATGAATCAAAAAACATTTCCTGCTCCAAAATACATATTGAATTTCTTGTTATGTACTTCTGCTGATATACATGTTGTAAATCCTGCTTGATTCAAATTATGCATATTGATTTATAGTACAATTAAAATATGTTGTATTCTTCATTTTTACCCCCTCCCTTTGCCATCTTTGTCATATCTGTAATTGTTTTATGTATGTTTCCTTACGATTATACATAATGCATGTGGTCATTCTTGTCTAGTGGTTTGTTCTTCCAATTTGAATCTATGGTTGTGTACATCATTATAGGTTTGCCTGAAACAAATGGCTACATATATGTCGAGGCGAACGGTGGCCTGAATCAGCAGAGAACATCGGTTGGTTTTATTCCTTTTATAAGTTCATTTTTTGTATATATATGGTCAAACTACAACTTTGGTCCTTAAATTATGAGTTATAGTCTTTTTTTGATAGGTAAGAAAAATTGTATTAAAAAGAAACTACTCAATCAAAGAAATGAAGTAGACAAAGAAATATATACCCAAAAAAAAAAAAAAACAACTTATGTACAAGAACTATGAGTTAGAGTCTAGGAAACACAAATACTCCACTTTTACTCACGTACCCTTATCCGCATGCGTGTCCCATTTTTTTAGGCACCAATATGTTTGGGATACACCTGTGATGCGGCCCTAATACAGTCATAACCCAACCCCTTCTAAAGTGAGGGATAGCCCAAATTTGTGAAGATTTATATTTATATTATATATATATATATATATTGGTTTCAATGAAAAATACTCATCTAGCTATCATTTATTTACTCTTCTAAATCTTGATTTGTGTTCTAAACATCATTTAAGGGCAATGGATTCACTTTATTATCCATTATTGCTCTTGAATTGATATATGCTTAACAATATATGGAAAATAAATGCTTAACAATATAAAAATATATATTTAATTATTAATTAATACACGTATCCCCACCATATCGTAATTTAGTTCATGAAGTTTTAAAAGCAATTCAATAACACACTTTCCTCCAAAGTTCACTGCCAAAATAAAGGATCAAAATTGACTACAGGTTGAATCATTTTGTAAAACAATTTCATCAATTTCTAAACGGAAAAAAGGGGGGGGCCCGTGTTTAGGGTTACATCGCATTGTTTTCAAAACTTCAAGTAATAATTAGTAAATCAACATAATTGATAGTTCAGAATCAACTTGGACTTTGACATATAGTTCAGGGACCAAAATTGTAGTTTACTCCTATGAGGCTTTAAATTCGATTATTGCTTCTTTGTATAAAAATTGCTTATTTATAATTATGTTGACACATTTCCCCACATGGTTTTTGGTTGTTTGTAGATATGCAATGCAGTTGCTGTCGCGGGCTACCTTAATGCAACCCTTGTAATCCCTAATTTTCATTTTCATAGCATTTGGAGAGATCCTAGGTTTGTCTGCAATTATGTTTCTTTAACATTTTGTGTGTGGATGAGTGGATCCAAGGTGCCTGATGTGCAGTAGTAGTAAATGAAGTATGAATATTCAAAGATATTTAACTTTAAAATGGTAATATATTTTTAATAATTGCAAATGTAATATCTACATGTAATTATTTATACACCCCATGTACTAGAATAGCACCTTGAGAATGCTATTAAATGACAGTATCATGCTGCAAAATGTAACTGATTAATAATGCTACTGAATTAGACTTCTAAGCATTTGTTCTTATGAAATTTATTTAGGACTCTAGAATTCACTCGTGGGCTGAAACTCTCATGATGAAACTGATGAAATTTTCTTGTTACATAGCAGGCATACATGTGCTGCATGTATATAGCGGTTTCTTTGATGCGTTGAAGCTACTTCTTCAATTATTGATATCTAATTGTTAGACTGACTTCGTTATAGGCCGTAATATTGTTTGCCAAGTATCTATTTAAATAATAATCTTAAACTGTTTTGATGTTTATAGCCTCATGGTTCTTATTTGGTCCCACTTGTGTTATACTAAAAGGGGAGGGTTTAAACTTTATAAAAGAGGCCTCTATCAATAGATGGCCTGGTATGTTGATTAGGATTGTTTCTTATTGTTAGACACCCTAACTGCATTACAAAATTTAGCTGGTAGCTTTTAACCATTTATGACAAGATTGAAGTATTGGGTATCAACTCCTGTTTGCATTTTAATGTCACAGGAGTTGTTTCATGCAAGATAAACTGGTTATAACATAACCCTTTGTTAGGTACCATTTTAAGCTAGTGGGTTTAATTGGATATCAGTCATGATGAGATTGAAGTGTTGGTATACTTTAGTTACAATGTTGTTTTGTGCAAGCTAAAATTACTTCATAAGTCTTAACAGCAGCTCACCGTATAGTTGCATCATGAATTTAACATCACAGTAGTTCATTGAACTTTTATAGTACCACATTGTGTTTCATATTCTAACGTGGGCTAGATTATCTGACTTTAGGTTTTACTTGTGCAGCAAATTCAGTGACATTTATGATGATGATTATTTCGTCAATGCCCTGGAAAATGATGTGCAAGTGGTTAACAAGATTCCTGGATACATCATGGAACGGTTTGACCACAACCTGAGCAATGTTTTCAACTTCAAAATAAAAGCATGGTCTCCCATTCAGTATTATAGGGAGACAGTCCTTCCAAAGCTACTTGAAGAACAGTGAGTTAAAATATCAATCCTTATCTCTTTGTTTTTTCTATTTCCATGTGTTCCCACTCTTCTTTTATTATTGTGGTAAAAATTTTATTAAACAATGAAAGTTTATTTTCAAATAAGCTATTCTTATATAAGCATAAGAGGAAAAAAAAACTAATTTTTTGAAGTTGTATTTGCAAAAAAATTCTTTCTTATATTTATAGGTGTATTCTTTACAGGCAATGTTAGGTGGTAATTACACAATTAAATACAATCAACTGGAATCTAATAACTTTACTACAAAATGATTTTGGAGCATTTTGTTTCTCAGTTAATTGATCACCAATTTTTATTTAGCATACAGTGGAAGAGCTTAGGTGATGCAGGACAACCAGAACAAAATGAACAATAAAATTGAAAGACAGGAAATAAAAGGGATATGACCTAGGAGTCAGCACCTAGGATGAAACTAGATTCAGCACCTGACCAAAGAGACCAAAAGACCATTTTTTTTTTTCATTCATCAAAATATCAACTAACTCCAAAAAAGGAGTACAATAGTTTGTTTATAAAGGATTGCTAAACCCTAGTTCTATTTGTTGTAGGAAATCCTAATTGACTTATTAGAAAAATCACAAGTACCTAATAGCCTAAGCTTTTGGGACAATCGATAATTTAACGGCAGCAATTGTCATGGCATGGCATTGGCAAATACTAATGGAGCTCATCCAATGCTTATCATTGTGTCATGAATACAGAATGATGCTTAATGTTGCACAACTTTGAAACAAATGTTTATTTATTTATTTTTAATAAAACAGGGTTATAAGAATATCTCCTTTTGCGAATCGACTGTCAATTGATGCTCCTCCAGCTGTCCAACGGCTTAGATGCTTAGCAAACTATGAAGCCTTAAGGTTTTCAAGTCCTATACGAACATTGGGAGAAAGTTTGGTTGCAAAAATGAAAGAACGCAGTGCAAATAATGGTGGGAAATACATTTCTGTGCATCTTCGCTTTGAGGAGGTTAGATTCAGTTAAATAAGAAGATTTATGTTAGAACCATCAGCATTGAGATTAGCATCTCAATTTTGGTTTCAAGTTTTAATTATTCTCTCATGTGCAGGATATGGTTGCTTTCTCTTGCTGTGTATATGATGGTGGAGAGGAAGAAACGAATGACATGAGAGCAGCAAGGGAAAAAGGTTGGAAAGGGAAATTTACAAAACCTGGTCGAGTTATACGTCCTGGAGCAATCAGGATCAATGGCAAATGTCCCCTTACTCCTTTAGAGGTAATATCTCTTTCTCTATTTTTACATTTAATGATGTATAGACTTGGACTTCTTTTTGCATTACCCTGCCATAGGATGCTAATGCTTCAAAATTTTATTATCAATGCATTGTGTTCACTGTTCAGGTCAAAAATAGAGAAAATTGCTTTAAATGATTGTTCATTTTATCATGATTTACCTACATTGGGTTAAAACCAATATGTATCAAATGTTGATTTGTTTCCCTTAAAATCTTGATAAATTGATCTATTGGATTCTTTCTTATTGCATAGCAATTGCATTTGCTTAGAAACTGTTTAGGTAAATGTGTAAACTATTTAGGCTGCAAGAATCTTGAAAAGCCTGTCTTCTTCACTTATCAAAAAAAGAGAGAAATGTCTGTATTCTTTAAATTTGTAGATTGTTTTAGAAAGTGAACGAAATCCGAGGAGAAGCGAAGGCTTGAATTCTACATTCAGTCAAGTGCCTTATTTTTAGTCAACTCTGGACAGATGTAAGGTTGATGTGCTAGTGCTAGATTTTAGTTGACCAATTGTGTGAAACAAATGCATTTGTGAAGCTCATGAACCTTGTAGACATTGGTTAGTAGTAGTAATGCCTTTGCTGCTCTTTTATACAAGCCAAAAGCATAGTTGATGTGATTATCAAGCTGGATTGAAGAAAAACAAAGGTTGTCATATAAACTGACTGGATTTTCCAGTCAGTAGAGTGACATTTGTAGAGTTCTTCATGCTACAGATGAAAGAACATAAGTTAATTCATTGAATGCTATTATGAGCTTTTCTATTAATTTTAATTTGTATTTAATATATGTATGTATGCATGTATATACATATATGTTTTCTCAAACAAAAAAAAAAAATGTAGGTTCATGTTTTCTTATATCTCATCAGGTAGGCTTGATGCTTAGGGGAATGGGGTTTGATAGAAGCACATATATCTATTTGGCATCTGGAAAGATATACAATTCTGAAAGATACATGGCCCCACTATTGGAAATGTTTCCCAATTTGCAAACTAAGGATATGCTGGCATCAAATGAGGAACTTGCCCCATTTAAGGTTTGAATGATTTGTGGTTGTTTCTGTCTCTCCTTCAATCTCTAAGGTCTAATTTAATGTCATTGTTTTGACTGGAGTTAGTTCTTCTAGAGTTTTTCTTCCAGGATGGCTGCTGTAGACTACACTGTCTGTCTTCACAGTGAGGTTTTTGTAACAACTCAAGGTGGAAACTTTCCTCATTTTCTAATGGGCCACCGGAGATACTTGTATGGTGGACATGCAAAGACAATTAGGCCTGACAAGCGAAAGTTAGCGCTACTCTTTGATAATCCCCATATTGGGTATGTATTTATTAATCTTTTTATTTTACAAATGGTCAATGCATTTCATGTGGACTGAAATGGTTGAAAGGAGGAAAAATTTACTAAACTTCACTTCAGTAGTCAAGACAAAGGCCTTTCCAAATTAGGTTTTTAGCTGAATGTTTAGGCGAGAACCAAGATTTACAGAATAATTATGGGTAATGATGTATTTTAGGCAACACACGTATCTTTCAATTTCAACAACCTGGTTAGGACATATATACTCCTTAAGAAAGCTTCTTCTTTTTTTTTTTTTTTTCATTTCTATGGAACGATACTATTGGAGTGACAAACTCGATAGGCTTTTCAAATTTTAAGGTACTAAATTTTGAGTATCTTTCTATTTTTAATTTTTTCCCCTTAAGTAAATACTAAATTGATTCCTAAGACAGTAATAAAAATGCTTGATTATGTGGAGTGTGGACTCATATTTTTTGGCTTTTTCTTATTCAAAGCGCTCTAAACCTGCAATAAATAGAAGTGACACTATCTGATATGTATTTTTCTTTATTTGGTTCCCAGATGGAAAAGTTTTAGGCGACAAATGCTGAATATGCGAGCTCATAGTGATTCCAAGGGATTTGAATTAAGAAAGCCAAATGAGTCGATATATTCCTTTCCATGCCCAGATTGCATGTGCCATACAAACAAAACAGAAGATTCAAGATCATCATCAGCACATGATCTGCCTAAATAGAGAATACGATTGGTGTTTCTTCTCCCTGTAACTTTCTGAGCACATCTTGCTGCTGACCTCGTTTTTCCATGTTGTAATTCTTTCATTTTTTCCCCTTTCCATTTGGTGAGAGGGCAAACACATCAATTTTGGGAGCTTCAAGGATTTTGTTGGAGGTCACATTGATCTGATTATTTCCCGGGATTGGGCCGTAGGGGACTTGCTTCTTTTTGTATATGATGCCAAAGAACATAGAAAGGACATTCTTTCCATTCCAGAAGTTGTCCCATTGCAGAGCTTCCCGGACGTAGACTGAACATTGTTTCATATGTTAAGTTGCAGCTGCTGTATCTAACAAGCTGCGAAATGACGCATCACATTCCTTCACACCACACCCCGGTTTTGCCATGTTTGTACATTTTTTGGAGTTTGATCTGCATGTGTAAGACTGTAAGACAGGTTGAACCATCTGTACATTTGCCAGAAATCAGGGTAACGATTCTTTTTGTTCCAAAATCATTTTTGTAGCTCTTTCCTTTTTCTTTGGCCTCCCTCTTTTGAGGATGCCTTTTGTTAGAGACAACACACTTATCATTCTATTTTAATCACAACCTCATTCTTTTTTGTGCAAGGTCACAAATGTAACTTAGTTTTATGTTATTGTTCTACACTTCTTATGTCCTGCGTGTCTGTCAGTGGGTAAGATTACCTTCAAGAATTCTCTCTCTCTCTCTCTCTCTCTATGTATATATATATTATCCAAGGATTCTATACTGTTTTGTCTAGTTATGGACATCCAATTTACTGGAAAGCAGAAAGTACCATGCAGAAGTGAGGCATTTCTGATTTCTGTTTTAAGCATGCAGAATATGAATTTTACAATTTCTTGGTAGTTAAAATTGTGTTGTGGCCCTTGTCCAAACATGTAGCTATTCCTGAATCGAGAAAATGAAACCTTTTGGTAGTAGAAGCTTTTTAGTGCGATAGGGCAGGGACAGAGGTAACAAGGGGATCCCCAAGGGATTTGCTCCCAGGAACTACCCTTGTTTGATTAAATGGATGAGTTAAAGAAAGTTGCTTTATGTGGTTGCATGGTTGTCAAAATCGCGATCTGGATCGTAAAATCGCACCAAAAAGTTTAAAATCGTAGCAGGATCGTAGAATTGATAGGATCGTATGTAGAATCGTGTAGGATCGCATAGGATCGTAGGATCGTATGGGATCCTACCGATCTTGCTGATCCTACCATTTGGATTGAATTATTATTATTATTTTTTTTTTTTTAAGTGGGATTCATTTGGGTAAGATAATCCACCTAAACCCACAAGCCTAACAGGTTATCAAAAGCCCAATAATGAATTGAAATCCCAAATTTACCCCTATGTCAACATAAAATCTCAAAAAAAAACCTATAGTACTTAAGTTTAACGTTTTCAAAAACAAACCTAAAATATTTAGATGATGAAATGGGATATGACAATGACAGTGAATAAATTAGAAGAACCTTAGAATGAGAATTCTCTTTTGGATTTCATATTTGTAATTAGTTAGTTTACCTTAGATTGAGAATTCTCTTTTGGATTACATATTGTAAATTTGTAGTTAGCTAGTTTTTATATGCTAACTAGCCAAACTTATTTTGGATTTGGAACTTAGAATTTGGAAAACATTTTCCATATTTGTAGATAATATTTTGATACTTAGTTGCTACTTAAACATATACTAAATTTTTTAGATATATTATGTCAAAAGTTAAATATATTTTGTTTCGTTAGAATGACATAAGAACGATGTAGTGCGTGCAAATTACATTTTATGATGCAATTTTTTTTTAATGGATGGATTCATATTTTAAGTGATTATATAACATACAAAGTCACTATCAATAGGTTTTTTGCTTAAATTTTGAAAATAAGTAGGATCTTACGATCCACGATCCGATCCTACGATCTACGATTCTACCTACCTCCCACGATTCTACGTAGGATCTCGATTTTGACAACCTTGTGTGGTTGTACTTCACAATGGAAGCAACCTTAAACAAAACAAATTTAGGGGCTAAAAAATGTGAATTAACATGGAAATTTTGAGGTGAATTTACTTTTACTTTTTTTTCCTAATTATTTTTTGAAATGCCCAATTAGGATGTGAAAATTTATATATCTAAAAGTTGAAATGTAATATTTATTATTGCCACGCATATGATGAGTCACATCAATGTAGCATTTCAGTTCACTTTGGTTCATTTGGTCTACTTTGATTCGTTTGGTCCACTTTGATCCACTTTGGCCCATTCACTCCAATTCAATCCATTAGGTCTATTTTGGTTCACTTTGGTCCATTGCGGTCCATTTCAGTCCATTCAGTTTATTCGGTTCACTTTGGTGATGCATTATGAGGAGATGTTTGCATAGAAAGAGGAGCTACTTCATTGACAATTATATAATTTGCTTAGTGTAATGTTTGTAGGTTCTTGATTCAGTCCACTTTGGTGATGCATTGTGAGGAAAGGTTTGTGTAAAAATAAAGGTAAGTGCTACATTCACAACATTTTTCACAACACATTCATAACGAATCATAGGTGATAACTTGTTATTGGTTCTAATTTAAACTTACCAATGAAATTACTTTTTTACCTACCAATAACAACCTACTACTAATGATTTGTTGTGAAAATGTTGTTGACATAATATTTCTTTGTGAACATGTTAAGATGTCTTGTTATCGTCACAATATTTTCAAAACTGCTAAGCGGTTAATTTTTTACAAGTCAAAATAAAATATAACAAAATTATAAAAGTATTATGAAAATGTTGTATCATTTTATTGTGTTTCTAGAAATTTTTTTGTTGATTTAAAAATTCACCATATCACATACAGTTTTCTTGGTTGACTTTTGTATTTTTTTTTTTCTTACATACCATTTAAGTAAAAGTAAAAACACATAGTTTTATACAAAAAAACAAAAACTTAGGATACAAACACTTTTCATCATTTATGTTGGGGGTACTTTACAATTTCTTCTTAAACTTTAAATTCAAGCAATTTTTCCCTTAATATTTTGGAAAATAAAAAAGATTTTTTATGTTATTCACTCAGTTAAACTCTAATGAAAGCTTATGATTCTTAAAATATTTTATTGTGTAATGTTTAAAATACTCCTACTAAATTTTAATATCTCAAAAAAAAATTTCATGTATTTTGAGTTTTAGATGGTAATAATACTTTAAAAATTGGAATGATGATATAAGATGTTTTATTTATTATCTAAACAACATTGGTTTTATAGGTTTATAAATTTTCAAAACTTATAATTTATCTAATGGAAAATTCGATGACACATGCCTTTTGTTATCTTTTTTTTTTTTTTTTCTAAATAAAACTCAGTTGCTTATTGTTGGAAGATGATGATATTTGTTATCATTTTTAGAAATTTTTAGTGAGTGGATATATTTTCTTTTGCAAATAGGTTCTAACATACTATTATAGTAAAATAGATATTTATATGTTAGATAGCTGTCCTAACTTTGTGTGTGGATGGAAGGTGTTCCACCACATTGTTTTTCTATCATCCAAGCTGATTTAGATGGAATTACTTAATAAAAGTTCGTTGTCTTTCTTCTCAAAAAACAAAAAAAAACAAAAAAACAAAAAAAAACAAAACTTTGTGTGTGATCAAAATCTTATAGGAATGAGAATAATTTTTTATGACATAATTATCAAAAGTCTTAAAATTAATGTCTCTTTTGATTAATGTAAATCTTTATGTACTTTAAAAATCAAATGATTTATATATTTATTTTGTGATATAAATAAAATCTAGAATTGATCTTAATCACAACTTTTGTTCCACGGCAAGTCACGTGTTGCTCTAATTAGTATTTTATAATGTACGAAAAATGAATCTAGTTTATTAAATTAATTAATTTAAAAAAATTTAAGATGTTATAGGAATTCTCCATGGAAGAAAATATTTTATTGTGTAATGTTTAAAATACTCTCACTAAATTTTAATATCCCAAAAAATTTCTTCACTTATTTTGAGTTTTAAATGGTAGTAATGCTTAGAAAGTTAGAATGATAATTAGTGACGGAGCCGGGATTTTATGTGTGGTGAGGGTGGGGGGGGGGCAACTAGAAAATGAAATGATAAATTTTTTTTTTTTCATCAAAAGTCTTTGTCAGAGTTTAAGTACTTTATAAGTCTATATAAATCAATATTATTTGTGTATGTATACTTCTGGTTATATACTTATATGATATATTAGGTGATTTATATGTTATATTATAGAACACATACAATTAAACAAAACAAACATAAACCCAGTGGGGTTGGCCGAGTGATTGGGCACTTGGTCTCAAAGTGGCAGTCTTGGATTTGATTAGGAGCTCTCTAATTCAAGTCCGGACACCAACACTTTGAAAAAAACTCCCTAGGCCAACGATTTATCCCGCTATGAACCCACCCGTCACGAACAGTGATTAGTTTCTAATTGAAAGTTTAGAGGAAATACCAAAAAAAATATATATATATATATATATATATATATACACACAATTAAACAAAACAAAAAAGGATCGTCTTTAAAAAAATAAAAAAAATAAAAAACCAAAAAAATAAGAAATTGAAGTGGAGTCACATCACCCGCATGGAGAGTAGATAAAATAGTGTTTACTGTATACCTTTTGAAGTGTCTAATTTTTCACCACACGTGGAGGTCATCCTCTTAGAATTGGAGAGTAAAAAAGCCCAAGGCTTTGACAATAAATTAGTACTGAAAAACTTGTAGAATAAAACAACAAAAAGCTAATAAGAGAGAGTGCGAGAGAAAGCCAAAAAGGATAGAAACTGAAAAGATTTTAAAGACCCACCTATCAGCCCAAATGCAAATAAACTGGTGTTGTTTTCTGAAGTCGATAGAGATAAGCGCATGGAACACAGCCTCCTTGGACCTTAATTTCAAAGTAAGCCAAGTAAATTTTTTGTTAATGAGGAAGTGCAAAACATTGAAACCCATTTTTGTCTCCTTTATTTTATGAGATAATTGTAAAAATAAATTCGTGCTTTTATTGTATAGATATTCTGATAATTACTGTATTTGTGTTTTTGAAATATTATGTTCACAATATTTTCACAATAAATTTGTCATTTTGGATTTAAGTGGTGGGTAAAAAAAATATATAAATTAGAAACAATAATATCTCATCACTTAGATTTATTATGAAAAATGTTGTGAACATATTATTTTATTTTTATTTTTAAAGAAAATTTTGAAAGGAAAATAATTTTAATAGCAAGATTGGTGGGCCGGGAGCTTATATTGGGAGATTGGTTTCATGGATTACGGGATCTCATATATATAAATGATTTCTTTTTTGAAAAAATTTGGGGGGGGGGGGGGGGGAATGGCCCCAACGTGTCTCCACCACTGATGATAATTGTAAGGACTGAAATTGGATTGGTCCCAAAACCGGATTGGGCTCAAACCTTAACGGCCCAAACAGTAAATTTGTAGAGCGTGGATAGAAGAACTAGATCTATCCCAGAAGAAAAACGATTAAATTTAGCGGTTAAAGACGGTTTGACGCAAGTAAGATTCGTAAATCTATCCTCGGAACAGATTACGTAGTTCGTATCATATGGTTTCGTTCAAAAAATAAAATTGTACAAGAGTTCCAATCCTTATCCTTTATTTTTTCCTCCCCCCTTTCTCAGTACATCTTTCCATGTTATATACTACAATTTTGGTGTTATCCTTACCACACACGTGTAGGTTAGATTTAGGGGATTCCTTCCTGTCCCATCCAGCACCTCCCAGAACCATCAACCAGTAGCTGTAAGGCTGCTTGATCACTGTTCAGGTATCACTTCCACATTAATGCGGCCAAATAGTTGGTTGAGAGGCATTTAATGCAGAGGTAGCAGCTTTTGAAGATATTTGTTTACCTTTCTTTTCTTATCCCTGGTCTAATGTCCCACCCTTAGTTGTGATGTAACTCCAAAGTAAGTCCGTGATGACTGATGATATGACACTCAGATTTACCTTGGACATATGTTGCCGAGAAGGCTTTTGTCCTTGAACGCTTATTGGACCTATCTCACATGGTCTCTACTTCTCTTTTCATTCTATTCTCCTCATAACCTTTTTTGGGCCTCTTCGGATGGTCTAACGTCCTCGGATAGGGCCATAGGCCCAGTTAATACTGCTTTAACAATACTTCCTAATTAACTAGCCCCCACAATAATATAAGATATTTTATTTATTATCTAAACAACATTGATTTTACAGGTTTATTTAATGGAAAATTCGATGACACATGCCTTTTGTTACCTTTTTTTTTTTTTTTTTTTAATTTTTTTATAACAAAACTCAGTTACTTATTGTTAGAAGATGATGTTATTTGTTATCATTTTTAGAAATTTTTAGTGAGTGGATAGATTGTTTTTAGCAAATAGGTACTAACATACTATTACAGTAAAATAGATATTTATATGTTAAATAGCTATCCTAACTTTGTATGTGGATGGAGGGTGTTGCACCACATTGTTTTTCTGTCATTCAAGCTGATTTAGATGGAATTACTTAATAAAATTTCATTGAATTTCTTCTCTTAAAAAAAAAAAAATTGTGTATGTGATCAAAATTCTTATAAGAATGAGAATAACTTTTTATGACATAATTATCAAAATTTTTAAAATTAATGTCTCTTTTAACTAATGTAAATCTCTATGTACTTTAAAAGTCAAATGATATATATTTTTGTTTTATGATATAAATAAAATCTAGAATTGATCTTAATCATTACTTTTGTTTCACAGCAAGTCACGTGCTGCTCTAATTAGTATTTTTTTTTTCACGGCAAGTCACGTGCTACCCTAATTAGTATTTTATAATGTACGAGAAATGAATCTAGTTTGTTAAATTAATTAATTTAAAAAAAAAATTAAGATGTTATAAGAATTCTCCATGGAAGAAATGGTTGAAAAGTCAATTTTTGTACTCATTATTCAATATTTATCAACATCATTCTATTTATATCACGCAAAATGGAAAATGTTATTCACGCAGTAATCCTTGAAATATGCAAAGCAAGATGGTGGGAAAACAAGACCATCCATCCAATAAAATTACTGTTTCATTTAGTTCAATTTTAATTTTTAATTGATATTTTAAAGAAATAAAAAGAGAAAGCAAAGTATAGCTAGATAAAACCTGTACTTCCACAATTCTTTGTTGACCAAAATCATTGTACTTAATGTGTAGGCTTTAATTCTTTGTTAACCAAAATCATAAATCATTGTACTTAATGTGTAGGCTTTAATTCTTTGTTAACCAAAATCATTGTACTTTTGTGTAGGCTTGCCATCTGCATTGCTTGAAGTAAAATTTTTATTATTATTTTTTTATGGATACAGTAAATTTTTTTTTTTTTTTTTTTTTTATTACAATCGAATCAGTTTTTATTATTATTAAATTATTTATTTAAGAATTGCGCAACTTTTAATGTAACACTTATTCCATTGACAACGTAATCATTTAACAAAAAGCCTTGTTTCTTTTCCTTTTGGATAGCAACGTTAAAAAAACACAAAGTCATATGTGAGATATTTCATACTCTAATTCGATACCGTAAAAATTCAAGCGTTTGACCTCACAGAAAAAACTGACACCATGGGAATCATCGGAAACCTCAGTTCCGACCAGCTCCACTCCTTCAACTCACAAGGTAAACCAAAGCCCACTTCCCCAATCCTTAAAACTGGTTTCTTCAAACCAAAAAAAAAAAAAAACTTTAATATATATATTTTTTCATTTTGTTCTAAAACTTGGTTTTTTAATATTAATTTCGTGCAGGTTTCATTGTGCTTGAATCGTTTGCGAGCCCCGAAGAAATCGATGCCATGATGAAGAGAATGGAGCAGTTGTTACATGAGTTTGATTGCTCCTCCACCTCAATTTTCTCTACCAAAAACCAGGTTCTTTATTCAATTTTGATAAATCAATTTCATAACTTTGAATTCTTTTTTTGATTATATGAACTCAATAATTCAAAACCATTTTTTCGGGTTCTTTTATTTCAGCAACAGTCGACCGACAATTACTTCTTTGAAAGTGCTGAGAATGTTTCGTATTTCTTTGAGGGTATGTATGTTGTTGGCTTGTTAATCTTCAGCTTTTGTGTGTATTGATTAGTTGCCTTTTGGGGTGGAAAGGAATACATGTGACTGACTCTTATTAGTCTGTTAAGAATATATGGCCGGCTGAAATTTTGGGACTAAGACTTGGTTGTGATTTTTTTTTTTTTTTTTGGATGAATAAGTGATAGTATTGATCAAACAAAGTAGGATACAAACACCAATCCACAACAGAAGCCGGCTACTCATACAGCAGGGACCATACCAACCCAAATTACAAAACATGCCCTGTTCTAATACCAACTGAATCAGGAATTCCATCTACCACATAGATTTTTATTACAAAGAGATTTAGTAATTGCCTTACAACCTCTTACACGTGATGCCGCCTCACATCATTCTTAATTAGTTGAATGATAGCGTCTTCTGATAAAATTCTACCATTTAACACTCTAGCATTCCCTTATAGTCAAACTTGAAGCATTGATGCAGCTCACACCAATCTGCAAAGGATGGATTTGAACCCTTTCATTTTAACAGAATCTAATCCCCAATTAAGCTCCGCAGGCCATGTAACATTTAAAAAAAAAAAAAGAAGAAAGATCACAACTCTCCATTGTGTTTCTACCGAAAACACATTGAATTCACCATCATAATGCCATTTAACCAGCCTTTCCCGAGTTGATAGTCTGTTTAGAGTAGCCAACCAACAAATAAAGGAGTTTTTAGGAATGGATGTATGATGCCATATCAATTTCCACCAATCCTCCTCCTCATGCTTGACCCTTATTTCATTCCAAGCAGAGGAGCAAGTGAATCTCCTAGATGTTGAAATCATCCACTGAATAGAATCTTCATCAGCAAAAGCAATCTGTGGTAACCCAGATTGGAAATGCACCATTGCTTCAGAACTTGCTGGAGGGAAGTGCCAAGAACCCTGTTTTAGTATGCTTGAAACTTTAGCATTCAAAATACCTTTAGCTACAATATTAACCTGGGACCAAACTTGGGAAAAAATGCACCTTCGGGTTGTTGTTTCATTGGCTGCCTTTTGTCTATGTGACAATATTGCAAAGGAAGTTGCGTAGTTTGGTGTTTTCTATTTTGTAACAATTAGAGCACTTAGTACTCCGTTTTGTGGAATTCGTGAACAGTGTTCATCAAGAAAAGAGTTTGGTACTTTAAGTCCAAATTTTTGGGTCCGCTATGGATCCTTATTTTTAAGTCCCAAATATTAGGTCCTGATCTTTTATTGGCAAGGCTAGAAAGGTTTTGTTAAGTTATGTGCTGAATTGCTTTTTCTCGGAGGGGAGAGATTCATAGTTTAGTGGATAATTGTTGTTTTATAACAAAATTTTTTTTTTGATAGGTTTATTTATTGGAAATTATGTTTGCTTTAACTAGTAAGAGCTTTTGGTTTGGTGCTCATGGAAGGGTATTGTTACTATGCTATTCTGATTGGTATCTGTTACTTTTGGCAGAGAAAGCTTTTGGGGATGATGGAAACTTAAGGCAACCAAAAGAACTTTCCATCAATAAAGTTGGCCATGGTAAGTTGTGAAGTTGTTGCCTACTCATTTTCTGTGGCGGTTTAGACATCTTTTCTATATGGAAGTTGCCTACTCATTTTTTCATCAAAACTAATCTTGTAATGAATGGGGTATTGGTATATATTGTGTATCTATATGTGCAGCGTTGCATGAGATTGAACCAGCCTTTAAAAAATTCTCCAGCTCTGAGAAATTTTCTAGTTTGATGTTCTCCCTGGGTTACAAGAGACCAGTGATCATTCAGTCCATGTACATTTTTAAGGTATTCCAGTTTCTTGTTGACTATTTGGAGTTTATTTGAAATGATGTCATTATGAAAACTCTTTGGCTTCTTAGTTGAGATATCAAGAAGGCTTAATTTATAGAAAGACATTTCCATATTAAAGTCCACTATTAGCTCTTGCAGTGTGTAACACATTATATGCACATAAAAATAGATGGAAAATTAATTTATTTGTTCTTTCTTTCTTTCTTTTAATTTTTTTTAATTAATTTTTTATTTATTTTAATGTATGCTATGTATTGAAAGAGGGGAACTTAAATTAAGAGTGAGAAACGTATGCCCCCTTTCTGCAAGCAAGTTTTTTTCTCTGCTTGTTAAAAGTAAGATAGTTGATGCATGATTCATGATGTGTTATTTGAAGTGAATAATTAGCATGTGCCAAAATTGGTGATGTACATTGATATTCACGTTTCTACATGTATATATATGTATGAGTATATGTGTATCTTTATGCCATAGGGGAAAAGAAGTTGGGCGGGGTGGGGGTTGATGAATTAACCTGCTCTTTTCATTTAGACATCTTGGGTTCATCAATTGAATTTGGAATTTAATACTGAATGTTGGTATAGATATTTTCATTCCACTTGCCATCTAATCTAATATCCTATCATTGGACATTTTTTCTTATTAAGTTTCTATATTGCTTAAACAAGTTTATATATATATATATATATATATATATATATATATATATATAAACTGTTTTAGAGGATGGAATGCATTAATAGGGCTGGGTTCAGGCTGGTTAATTCCCTTTGTTTCACAGCCCTAACCGCAATTTGTGAGCTTATGCAATGACAAGATTGGCGAGTTGTGGAAACACCTCTTTCTTCCATATTTTGAACATTTTCTTCGTGGAGCATTAATCATATGAATTTCACCTATGTTCTTGATTCGTTGGCTTATTTTTCTATATAATTTCTTTAATTGCAACTATAGTTGATTGGTTTTTGGTTCTAGATTTTTTTTACCCAGTGAAGAGGAAAGGCCAAACCTCATGTCCTAAAACATGATATCACCCCCAATAAAAGAGGACTGGTTACAATGATAATACACACTTACCTTTTAAAACAAAACAAGTATTTGCTCTGAGCTTATTTTTTGGCAATGAACATTTCTCCTTCCATCAGATGGATCTTGTGATTAATGGGCTTGTTAAGTTTTTGTTTTTGAGTATTTCTAAACAAGTGTGTCAAGTGGATGCTTCAAAATGTGTACACCTATATTGTACATAATTGGTTGGGATATGTTTCAAAGGCTAACACCACAATAAACTGAGGCTACAGTAGTCTTATTTCTCCAAACTTTATCATGCAGATTTGTAGCAGAATATGCTACAGATAGTTTTATTAATCACCCTGGCACCATATTTAGAGTTCAAATGTGCTCATATTTCGTATAATTCATGTGCAAAGTAATCTGCATTATTTTATTGGCAGCAACCGGGTATTGGAGGCGAAGTAGTGCCACACCAGGATAACTCATTTCTTTATACTGAACCACCAACATGTACCGGGCTGTGGCTTGCACTTGAAGATGCAACAATAACGAATGGTTGCATTTGGGCTATTCCTGGGTCTCAAAAAAGTAAAATTCTTGCTTCTATGTAGCCTTTTCCCCCATCCTGTTTGGTACAAGTTATTTTTCAGCTTTTCAAAAGTGGAGTTGTTTGAAAAGGCCATACCTTGAAAAAGTTGTATTTTGAAAAAGTACGGTGTGATAACACGTTACCACAAGGGCAAAAAAAAACCCTGGCAAATGTTTGGTGTAATCTAATGTTCTATTTTGTGTTGTTTACAGATGGGCTTGTTAGAAGGATGATTAGAGGTGAAGAGGGGGTTTCCTTTGACCGGCCTTTGCCGACGTATGACCAGAAAGATTTTGTGCCTATTGAAGTGAAAGCTGGGTCTATGGTTGTGATTCATGGGGATCTTATTCATCAAAGGTTGGTTAGGATTTCTCATTGTAACTCTTTTTGAAACAATGAAATAAGACTTTTTTCCCCAATAGCATCATGGCCTCAAAACTCTCTTTTTACTTCTTTCGTTTCATATTATTTGGACTACAGTTTTGAGAATCAGTCCCCAAAATCAAGGCACGCCTACAGCTTGCATGTGGTGGATACTGATGGCTGCAAATGGGCCCCAGATAATTGGTACGCACTCTGAGGTCTCCTTTACTGTAATACATGCACTGATGGTGATAAAATTAATTCGTTTTCTAATCAACAGAGAATTGGAAGTTATACAGAAAAATATTCAAGATAGTTAAAAACATCCTAAAATTATTGGTTTGTTTCTGGTGGAAGAGGCAAGACTTTGTTCCAATTGCTAAAAACAAAAGAGGAAATAAACTAATCCAACTAGATCTTAAAGTGGCTGTCAGTGAATTATAAACTTAGTAATGAACCAAACCTAGAATAAATACCAGTTCAACTTTGAACAATTTCTGGTCACCAAGTGTAACTTAAACTAAGAAGCAGTACTGTTTGGCTTTTACATTTGGATTGTTTGGACAGTATTTATATTCAGAATATTTTTGCTTCTTCTTTTGCATTGGTCAGTTAAACCCTCCCCCCTCAAAAAAAAAAAAAGAACCAATTCTATATTTTTCTAAGTGTCTTTGGTATAGCTTCGTATTATTGTATATTTTGTTCACAGCCAATCCTAACCCTAGAAAAAGGAAAATTGTAGTAGGTCAACGACTAGAGTAAAATTTAGTCACTTTGTTCTGAATGACGGAAAAGAATACATGTGAATGACCCTAATTAGTTTGTTAAGGATTCATAATCGATCTTAAAATTTTGGAACTAAGGCTTGCTTGGTGGTGGTGTGGTGGTGTTATCTATACGTCAAAATCAATTAACCATTCACGGCTGCCCAATTCTCTGGTTTCTCAACACACTATTGAACTCAACCACCTGGTTAACAAGATGGTTTTGAATTATTCACCCCTAGCTATAACCACTTTATTTTAAACATTGTTGTTTCTTTTAAATTTATTTTTCAGGATCAGAAGAAAAGTGGAGCCAGAGCCCCTCTATGTATCTTAATATCTCCAGACACTTCATCAACAGTCTTTTACAAATGGCTACCTTTGCATCTCAAGCAGAATAATTTATATGCTGTAGTAAACTTCTTGTAATGGGGTAATGTGATACTGAAGATTTAAGATTATCATGAACAAAATCGTTATAATACTTGTTGGTAAGAATTGTAATGTTTTCTTAGGTTCGTCTTTGTGGTCATCAGCAACTCTCTCTCTCTCTCTCTCTCTTCATTATTATTTTTGCTCTCCCGTCAAATGACATACTGTCTCCGCATGAAGATGTAGCCAGAAATCAGAATAAATTTGTCTACATTATACTACATTACTTGCCATGTTTGGTCTTGTAATGTTCCTTTCCAATAAGTATTTTGTATGCATGTACCTATCATATAAGTGTTTCGTTCCAAATATGTACCTAATGTATCTATCCTACTGCCAACCCTTTGTAATGAACCCTGCAGTGTGTTGGTTCTCTATTATTGGTCTTATTTACAGATCTTTTCCAATTTTAGTAGTATTAGGCTCTATCTAGCTATGCTGTTCTGTGTAAAACCAAAGCCTTAGTGCTAAAAAAACATTGTTTGTCTTGTAAAAGCTTCTACAAAAGAGTTTTAAAAGTTCCTCAAAAGCTTTTCAAGGAAAAGTTGAAATTTGGAGTTTTTTAGGGAGGAAAAAATTCGATAATTTACTTTTCATGCTTTGTAAAGTCAAAGTTTTAAAACACTATATCTATTGTAATTTGTCAAACATTGTTAAAAAATATCTGAATCGCAAAAGTTTTATTATTAAAAGTTAAAGCTTAACTAGTTCTTAGAGACTCCAGAGAAGGCAGAACTTAATTAAAGAGTACTCACAAAACCCTGAGGATTGGTGGAGATGAGAATTCATTTGTTGATAATATACGAAGGAATCTATTTTATATGATTGAGCATATCCTAGACCCTCATCAGATGTACAAGCAACCGTGATATATGATAATCAGTTAGTACTCCATGTCTTTGGCTTGATAGGGTAGTTCTCTAGAATCCAGCAAATCAAATAGCTACTGCAAGACAGCAAGGGCTATTCATGTCAACTGCTGCCTTTTTATGCTGTGCTTTTTAGAGCGGGGACATTTTGTTGGGGGGGGGGGGGGGGGTGGGGTGTGGGAAGAAGATTCTTTATCATATTTTTTTGCCCTTAATTAGACTTTTTGCTTGGTTTTTCCATTTTCCATGAATACTATCATTGATTGCGAATTAGAGGTCAAATTCTGGTGTGATGACAAGTTGCTTCTACCTAAAGTGACATGTGGATTCAAGTTTAGAAATCGACCTCTCCAAAACAAATTGAGGGTAAAATTGTCTACCATGACCTCTTCCAAATCAAAAGTATGAGTTTTGTACATTAAAAAAGACATTTTTTTTTGGTTTGAATGAGGACTAAACTCCTCCCCCCTCCCCCAAAACAAAGAAAGGAAGAAGAATAATTAACTGCAAGCACGACTTAAATCTTATGGTATAATTCTATTAGGCTAGAAAGAAAATTTTAATTTATGAACCCGATAGTGATCAATTCTAATTCAAATGATTCATTCTTTCCTTGTAAGAATAATTGTAGACAATTTTAGTTTATGAACTTGTTGTTATCAATGTTAATGAGTTCTAATTCAAATTCAAAGATACGTTTTTTCCTTGTAAGTATAGGTGAAGGGTTCAATGATTTATCAATGCCTGTGTAACTTAGCTTTGTCTTGTTCTTCTTCTTTCCCTTTTGAGCCTACAATATATATATATATATATTGAGTTCAAGTTACACCTAGTGTAATTTTAAATAATGTTACACTACCTAATTTTTTTAATTATATGTGAATTTTGATAAATCTACTGTTGGATTACTTTATCTTTGTATATTCTCTATGCTTACAAAATTTAAAGATGATCAAAGATTAATAGTCATGTTATCAATCAATTGTTTAAATTCAAGTTTTTGTAGTTTAAAATAATGCATAAAAGATGAGTGTATGGATCGAATGGTAAATTATATTTGATTGGCATAAAAATTGGCATGCATGTTAAGAACGTATAGAATATGTAATTCAACAGTTGTATTTTCAAAATATGAATTCAATAACAAGTTATTGAGTAGTATAACATCGCTTAAAGTTTTACATTAAGTGTAACTTAAACCCAACTCACCATTGCCCTTTAGACCTATCCCTATGGAGAAAACTAGAGATTCACAACTCCATCGGCCAGAAGTATGTACTAAGATTCTTTAAAAAAAAAAATTACGTATTAAGATAATTCAAGAAAATTTTAAGATGTCTATAGTCTATAGCTTATCCTAAGTTTCTAACCCTTGTGGAGTAAACCGGGGATATACGATTTCATCCGCGAGAACTATGTATTAAGGTAATTCATGATAATTTTTAGTGGAAAATGAATTCAGAATAATATGACGGGTTTAGATAATTAAACATAATAAATCATGATTCACAAATCACAAGTATTCCGATCCTGCAATTCAGCAAAAAAAAAAAAAAAAAAAAGTATTCCGATCCTGCAAGGTGGGCCTGTACATTCTATTTATGTGGTACGGATGGACAAATCTAATACCCAAGGGACACTGGTTGTAGGTGACATCAACAATAATATCTTAAAGAGTACTGGACATAATTATTGTGTGTGTGGGTGGATATTTTTAGCTCTTACAGTCTGGAGTACGAATTTTGGTACAATTTTGTGTTGTAATTCACCGTATGATAAGTTATGATTGGTAAGAGTATATCAGTAGGTCATGTAGGCACACATTCTTATCAATTATAACTCAACGTATGACGAATTATGACACAAAATTGTATCAAAAATTGTGTCGCTAGCATAATTCTACAGAGTACTTCTTTAATATGATGAGTAATAATTAAAAGAAAACAACTTGAATGAGCTGAGACTTGGTTGGGGACATGGAAGTTCAGAGATGGCCCCATCAATAGAAGAGTTCTATAATGTGTAAACAGTGTCATTTGTACATGAGATGATGAAGAGGACAAAACAACTCTATTGCTGTAAATTGAAAATGTGAGGTGTTGTTTGTCTTATTGAGGAGACAGGGCAGTACAGATGGTAAAAGAGAGATATTTGTCAAGGTCTAAGACAGCCTCTCCCTACTTTTGAAGAAGGCAATGACAGTTGGGCAGTGTTTATGACAATGCTTAAGATTTTCACCTAGATCATGGTCGGTCTCTTTGGTCCCTCGGCTGTACCGTGCGTACCGTCTTCTTACAGTTTATCTCTTTCATCCATGCAGTTGAGATAAGTCACAAACTTTGTCGAGATTTTGTAAATTGTGAGTGGCTATCAAATTACTTTTATAATAACTTAAGGTAGTAATTACATTAACTTAGTTACAAATGGTAGACAATTGTTTGTTTGGAGTAGTTTTTTCTCTTTAATTTTTAAGTTTATTTTGTTTAAGTTATATATATATATATATATTATATTTTAAAATATTATTATACTTTTACAAAATTTCAACAAATAAGCAAATAATTATTTTTTGTACATTACTGGTAATCTCTCTTTCTTTCTCTCTAATGATCATTTTGTTTTAAAAATGTCCAAGTTTGAGCCATGTTCAACTTCTATCTACGATATGATAATGATTCTGTTAATCCAATAATTCTAGTGAATTTGGCATATATTAGTTTTCAATAGCTAATTTGTTGAATGTGAAGCAAAAGAGAGTTTTTTTTTTTTTTTTTGGGAGTATATTTTTCTAATGAAGATGTGTAATGTCTTTTGACTCCATCACATGAAGAGTAGTTTCATAGATACAATAATTTTCATAATAATTGAGTTAATAAGTTTTTATCGATTCTCATTTAGACTTATAATTGATACCACTTTTTTACTTATTAATAATAAATTTCTACTTGGACAATCATAAATAGCTCAATAATACTTCTATAATTTATTTTTTTGGTTCTCTAAGATTTATTGTTATGTAAAAGGTTTGAATTATCTTCCGAAATTCTTTTCTTCTTATTACTTTTCCTAGTAGGACGTTACTTTTTTTTTTTTTTTTTTTTTTTTTGAGAGGGAACATTACGTTTTTATTGATTGTATCATGGATTTTGTCTCGTTAGTTTTATTCTTTTGGGTACTTTCTCTGTTTCTCATCATGCCCATTGCCCTACGTCTTCACAAACATACTGATTGCCAGATTTTTATCTTGTTAAGTACGCAATCACCGCAAAGTATTTGTCTGGACACCCAGCAAGAGTTGAAGTGGCACTTTTATCATGATTGTTTTCGAAAGTCTCAACTCTCAACAGATTACTTTTCCACCAAGACGGGCTAATCAATCTCCAATTTAATACCTCTCTCTTATTATTATGGTTATATTAATCGGTCTCTTTAGGTCAATTAGTAATAAATTATTTTTAAAAAGTTTTGAAACTAAGGAAATATAAAAAGTTGTAAAAAAACATTATTTTTTTCTTATAAAATGTTTCTTAAAATAGTTCCTAAATCAATATTTTTATGATATTTATTAACTTTTCCATATTATTATTGTTATAAACACAATTATGTAGGTTAATTTGGATATAAGCGGGTGTCATTCGGATGTGTGCTAAATCTAACATCAAGTATTTTTTAGGTCAAAATATTTTTTAAAGAGATCCAATTGTAACTCAAACTATTTTTTAGAGTTTAATATAAATGCTACTAGCATATTTTTATGTTCAATCAAAACTTGTTTATATTCATTTCTTTAATAAAAGAGTCAAACTCAAGCCTAATGTTTAAAATAAATTGTTAATAGAGTCAAGTTCAAATATAATGATACTATTTTTAATATTTTTCAAATTTTAATAATATAATGTAATATTATATATCTTTAAATTTTTTAAAATTAAATATTTATAAAATGAGTCATTTTTTGAGAATAAAATAATTTTTAACTTATGACGTTCGCTCATGATAATTGTTCTTTATCATTAGGCTAAAACTTGTACTACATCCTAACAACTATTCTTAGAATGTAGTACAAGTTACGATTCTTAGTATAAGTATTGCAATGGTACAAGTTGTGCATGTATATTGAATCTAGACTAATATCTCTACCATCCCTATTCAATTTCAGTGTAAGTATTGCAATGGTACAAGTTGTGCGTGTATGTTGAATCTAGACTAATATTTTTATCATCCCTATTCAATTTCAGGATGGACCTTGAGTTTTGAATGGATGGTGTGGAATGAAACACGCGAGACAAATGTTGATGACACTAGATGATGGCAGTCAGCGAAGAATAATAGCCAGAGGATGATTGCAATGGCCGAAGGATGTTTGTACCGTGGTTAGAATGGTGATATTGGCAAATGAAGGTGTCACAATTTGCTGGATGATGGCAGCATATGCACAAAACCCTAGTGCTAACGTTGCTAGTAATAGTATATATAACAAGCCAAAGTCCATACATGGGTGCCTTTGGGTTTCTTCGGTTATGTTGGTTACTATAAGATATGGCTTGTTGTGTATCATGGTGTTTTTCATGAGTATAATAAACATATTGAGATCAATTGTCATTTGCTTGGCACCATCTCCTATTGAGCATGCTACAACTTCATTTTGTCTCTTTGTAGGATTAATTTGTAGACATCTTCACTAAGTCTCATCCATCAGGGTCATGTTCATGACTTTTTATCTAAACTATAGTTGATTTTAGGTAACCCATTTTAAGTTTGAGGGGGAGGGGGGGGGGGGGTGCGATTGGCAGATTTATAT
Organism: Quercus robur; assembly: GCF_932294415.1. Lineage (NCBI taxonomy): Eukaryota > Viridiplantae > Streptophyta > Magnoliopsida > Fagales > Fagaceae > Quercus > Quercus robur. The sequence goes on along the minus strand of NC_065534.1, from coordinate 1,768,741 downwards.
AGCAATGTCAACTCTAGGGTTTTGTGACTATACATGTAAGCATTTCTTATGTTCAATATATACCTATACATAGTTTTTAATGATTGTATTAGAAATATTACAAATTTTACTACATAAACCTTACAATATAATGTGTCACAAATTAGAAAAAGAGTAATTAAAGTATTTATATATTATGTTGTTATTGAAGTGACTCAATCACATTTTTTTTTTTTTGATAGCTGACTCAATCACATTTTGATCATGAAATTAGTAAATTGTGAACTTAAAAGTAAAATTGATAATAATTATAACATTTTCTGTTTTCAATTGTAATAAAGAAAAAGATTATTTATATGCGTTCGCTAAATTAAGAGAAAGGTTGCTATTAACATTATAGTTTGGGTTGGAAAAGAAAGTGTTTTTTATTTGCCGACCACACCCCCCCAACCCCCCCCCACCCCCCCCCCCCCCCCTCCCCCCGCGGGGCATTCAATTCCAATAAAGGTTTACGCAGTATATCACTCTATCTCGTACCAACTTTCTTCAGCTTTGACAAAACGTACTCCATCTGATAACTCTAACTGAAGATTACATAAAAAAAGATTCTACACATATTTACCTTGCAAGTAATTATTCTCGTGGGTTCGTTTTCCACAAACCAAGAGGAAAAAAGATCGCAAAGGAAACAACACCATTTATTCATTCATCAGACAAATAGTACTGTACTATCACATTCATTGTAATTATTTCCTTTGTTTGGTTGTTTGTTTGCATTTTTAATGAAACATTCACTGCCAATTCCAACACGCGTATGTGCAGCTGTGCACACAACAAAAACATGGTCTGAACAAAATGCTATTTTGAGAAAATGATAGAGCTCTACAACTCTTTTTTTATATATTTATTTTATGGAATGGAGCTCTACAACTTGGTACAACCAGCTAGGGATTATTTTGCCATGTCTTTGTCATTCACTCGTGCACCATGCAGACCATAATAAACAGGAAAAACAGTAACCATTTCCACCATAATGTAGTAACTATCTAACACACATATATATATTAACCAGTTACCATTTCCACCATTATGTAGTAACTATCTAGTACACACACACACACACATATATATATATATATATATATATATTAACCATGCATCTAATCTAACATACAAATCTGACCACTTGACGTGGGCTTCTTAGCTTTGTTTATTTCTTCAGAGGCAGAAATTCAAAGTACTGGCTTGGAGCAAGCTCTTTGTCCCTAGTTTTGTTAGGCACTAGTTTGATGTCCTCTTCTGTGACACCAATATTGGAATCACAATCACATTGATCATCACCATATAATGGAAAGAGTTTAAGGGTTTTAAACTCTCTTCTTTGATCCTCAGGGTCGGGGAAAGCTTCCCTTAATGACAAATCATGAGCCATCTCCTTATCTTGACTCGTAGCTTGCCTTTCTACTGCTCTACTCTTTTGTGATACTCTCCCCTCAAATTGAATCCACCCAAGTGATATTTTCTCTGCTGTTGCTGCTCTATGCATCAAAGCAGATTCCTGAAAATCACGAATAATACATGTTAGAATGATAGTTAATGGTTTAATGAATAATTTTCATTGTTTCAAAAACCATATAGTTTAAAATATTTCTAAAAGGTTCTTACCGCTATTTGCTGAATAGAAAATACTGACAAAACAGAATTCATGATATTAAGTCAATTTGATGATGTGAAGCCTATTATGCGGCATGAATTTTATTTGATATGACCCTATTTTTCATCTATCAAATGATAATAAAGAAACTTTCTCAAAAAAAAAAATGATAATAAAGAAAGTTTTGAACAATTTCAAAAGTATATAGACTAAAGTTAAATATTTTAAAGTATAATAACAATTTTGAAATAAAGATAAAAATTAAGGATCGAATATACAATTTAACCTAATTTAAACTTGTGGAGCACGTGATAGTTTATTAGGGTTAGAATAGATTATTTATAATAATATTTTAATCTTGATTTTTTTTACTCCTTTTAAATGGTTTAATTTTTTTGGACAAATGATAGTTTATCAATAAAAGTTAAAACTTAGTCCAAAAAAGTTCTAAAATCTTACACACAGCCCCAACAAAAAGTAAGGAATACAAGTTCTACTTCCCAACATCCAAAAGGTCTTGTTTCTTTCTCTTATTCTTTGAGCTTCTAATTATAAATTTATAGGGCATCTAATTTTCTTTTGGGTATAACTTTCAGCTAAAGTCAAGAATATTACACAAAGTACATAGATAAAAATGACTGGCGGACCTCTATGAGTCTTCTGCAGTTTAAAAGAGGTGCCCACTTCTTTGCCTGCTCAACTTTATAAACTTTCCTCCTCATCACTGTAGACAGAATCAGAAACAAAGCAAATTCAATTTTACACATCTCAAAGATTAAAACCACAAATAAAATAAAATAAAAACGACAAGAAGTTAAGGATTAATGTGTTTTCATAAAATAGTTTTTAAACACTATTTTTGGAGGACAAAAGGAAAACTCACAAATAAGATACTTTTATTAATTTAAAACTATTTTAGGAAAATTATTCATTTTGATTCTTTTTTCTTGAAAATAAGATGCATATGTTTTCAAGAATAATTATCTCAAAACAGTTCACTTTCTGTTTTTTTTTTTTTTTTAAATGGAAATCGAAAGCCCTTTAGCCTAGCTTCTCTCTCTCTCTCTCTCTTGTTCCCTTGTATTTACTTGGTCACTATTGTGATGGATGCCATGTTCTAGATCAATATATGGTGCAATAAAAATATCATAATTGAATGACAAGTTCTGCATCTTTTTCTTTTTCTCAATTTTTGGATTTTCATAAGTCCAACCTCATCACCTTCTAACTCATACTTTTACCACCATATTAAACTATGATAGTTGTTGTTTACCAATAATTTATATATATATATATATATATATATAATTGTTGTGTGAGCATTAAGGGTATGGTATCTAAGAAAATGACGAAAAAATTGGATATGGTTATAAAAAAATGTATATATAATTGGTACCTGGTTCTTTCTTAACTAGACTTTTACAATCATGTTGTTGCACTTGTAAGTGTGAAGCCAGTTCACGCCGGCGTTTCTGCCTCTCTCTCGCTTTGTGATTTTGAAACCAGTAGAAAACATTCTTCCCTTCAATCTTACCAAACCTTCGAAGATATGCTGCAATCTGTTGGATCTGATCAGCTGTTGGAGTTCGTGTTCCATGTTGATACAACTCTTGAAGGACTAGTATCTGCTCCGGAGTTGGATTCCACCGTGAACTTGCCAGCGGTTTTGTGTTAAAATTTGTCTCAATTTGTTGAGTTACATAAGCTGTAAGGATAACAAAGTCATATGTGAGTGAAAGAAAATAACCAATGCTTGCTACAACTATGTAAGTACATCAAATATAAGGAAAAGTAGGAATAAAGAACGTGTAAAAATAAAGACAGACATGCCCCATTGTTGTAGAATAGTAAATTACCACTTATCTCAAAATTTTTAAAATAAATTTTTTGTTACTTCCAATTACATAAATTAATAGTTCAAACCACATTCAAAATTAGGGTATTTTCCATTTTTATAGAAACTTATATTCTTCAACTATTATTCTAAAGAGAGAGAGAGAGACATGGATTCAACCCTTTTGTTCTGTTCACACAAGCACAAAAATGGGAAAGAATTGAGAAAAATAATGTCGCATATACCTGGATGGTGATTCAGTGAGCAAAGATTGGTGTAATGAGTGGAATCAGAGTAAAGAGGGGTTAATATTGGACTGACTGACATAGGCTTTGGAATAAGGGGTCGAAGTTTAAGACCAGTGAATGAGTTAGACACGTTAAACTCTTTACCATCACCACAACCCATTATCCACTTTGTGAATCACTGCAATGAAGCTGTGCCCTCTCTCTCTCTCTCTCTCTCTAGAGAAATGTCATATACATTCCAAGGTTTGAGTAAAAGATATGAATCCTGGCAACCCCAAAAAAAAGAGAAAGGAGTATATAAGAGAAAGAAGAATGAGAATGAAAAAAGTTGGGTTTCAAATGAGAGACAAGAAAGTGTAAAGTAGCAAGCAAGACAGTAGCAAGGTTGACCAAGCTTTCATATATATATATATATATGTGTGTGTGTGAGAGAGAGAGAGAGAGAGAGAGAGAGAAGATTCAAAACTCGTACATACAAGAAAAAGAGAGAGAGAGAGAGACAAGAGAGGTGTGCAATAGGAGGACAAAGCTAAAGAATGGGTGCAGTGAAGCGTGGAATTCTGCGAGAGAGATATTGGGAGGCGAGGAGGTATAAAAAGGACGTGACCATTATGATAGTGTTGTATCATAAAAGCCCTATTCAAAGACACACCACACTATTATTGTTTAATTACACTGTCTTGTGCCTTTCACTCTTCTCAATCCAGCGTACTGTTTCCTTCAATATTTTCTCTCCTTCAATTCTCTCTCTCACACACATACAGAGATTACCAATAGTATATTCTGTACGTGTATCCGTGAAGGCATGAACTCTTCCTGTGTCCATATATTGTATAACAAAATGTTGGATGATTGCCCCCCCCAATTGTTTGATAGGGCCCCATGCATTATAATTTTTGTGGCTATTTTCTTTTCACATATCATACAAATGATATTTCATCAAAAAAACATATCATACAAATGATAGTCAATTTTTTGAATTATCTTCTTCAATATCATCTTCATCATATCATTATTATTATTATTGTTTACATAATAATGATAGAAATGTTATTACTGACAACATTTATATCTCTTTTCCTTTCCAACATCAAAGTTTGGACTCAAACCGACAAACCACAAGATAAGTAATTAATATGCTATAATAGAGGTATTCTGACTTCTGAGATGACAATTGTCCAAAAACATATGGAGATCGACAGTCATATAAATGAGGGTGAATTTATTCTACAAGGATGTGTATCCTTTTATAATTATAATAATAATAATAATAAGTGTTAGGGTAACAAATGTCCTTAGGATAATGGTTAACAATTTATTTTAAGAAAGTTTTAACACCATTGTTATGGGAAATAAAAAAACTATCGAAATATTAATTGTTTTTTTTCCCACAAAAACTTTTTTTAAATGGATTGTTAACCATTACCTTAATGACATCCGTTAGCATTTCTCTAATAATAATAATAAAAGAGAAAGAATGACTCAGATCCAAGTTTCTATTATTGAGAGAATCAGGTAATGTCATTGAATTATAAGATTTTTAACTAAGAATTTTGATTTTTGATAATCATGTTAGGAGTACAATATATATATATATATATATATATGGAATTAGGAGGGCATATATATATATATATATATATACAAATAATCATGAGAGGACATCCCAATAATGTCTATGCGTACGTGTGTTAAGTTGAGAACTAAAAGAGCTAGCTAGCTCCATCCTCACAATAATGTCTATACGTGTGTTTGTTAACCGTGCAATAAGGTTGTCCAATGTAAAGGAAAGCTTGGTACCAAATCACACAATGATGTTGTCGATCGTGTTGCCTCTCTAATTAGTTCCATATAGGGTTTTCCCATTACTCCATATGTTTCATCATATTTATTATCTCTTTGTCTTAGCCAACACCAACCTGACTTGTTCCCCAACTCTTAACTATATATAGTCATAACTCATAACTCATAAATATGGCAAAATGATTTTGCATGCTTCTGTCTTGGTGTCCATCGACCATCTCTGGAAATCATTATTGTTGGATTTTTTCCGGTTGGACGTTATAACTGTTGAATTATTTGTACTTGCTAACTTAAATATTGTTGACATATATGTATATATATACTTGTTGTCTACGCTCTTGTGTGACGCAAACCATGATTAGAAAATTATTGGAAAGGTTAGCTTAGCCTAGCCTCTAGGAATGAGCTGGCATCATAGAGATAAAATTGAATATGATAAGCCATTAATAACTTGTGCACGTGAGATAGCCCCTACTTACACTCAAAAGTCCAATCTTGATTAAGGAGGAAATTGATCCTATTCAATCCCCTGTAGACCTACCCAACAGGTTGGCTTTTACATTTCGATTCAGGATCTTCTTTATAAATTTATTTTTACTATGTTTCAAATTAAATTTTACAAATCTAAATGTATATTTAATATCACATAATGTAACACCATATACATTCTATTAGATACAAGAAATAAAACATGACCCGGACTCTATTTACATGTCCTTTATTCATATAGAAGTCGTGGGTCCAAACCTTGGCCATTTTTAAGGAAATTAACATTAAATTTAGAAGTTAGAACATTTTGCGGGGTTCAACAAAGTATGCAAGATGTAACAAGCATACTTTCATTTAGCAATTACATGTACAATATATATCCTAGATGAACTTATAATTATTGTCCAATTTTTAAGAGATAATAGAATTCCCAAAAAGATGAAACATCTCTTCTCTCTGACATTGCTCAATTGTGACCTAAAAGTGCAATAGTTGCCACTGTTCTACAAAAAATATACCATTCACTTCAAAGTAGGAATTTGATCCAATCTCAAATCCAAACTTGACAAGGAGGAATTTGATCCTATTCAATCCCCAATAGACTTGCCCAGCGGGCTTGCAGGAACCTTGAACTTTATTTTTGATTCTGCAGGAGGTCTATTATCTTTGATGGTGAGGAAGAATTGCCCTTAATCCACATAGAAGTCTTAAAAAAGCATGCAAGATGTAACAGACATACTTCCATCTAGGAGTTAACAGTCTTATAGATACAATATATATTCTAGATGAACTTATAATGATAGTCCGAATTTGCAAGAGATAATAAAGTAGAAGAAACATTTCTTCTCTTTGACATTGGTCAATGGTGATCTAAGTACAATAGTTGCCACTGTTTTACAAGAAATATTCCATCCCAGTATAATTACATTGCTATTCTAGTAAAATGGAAGTGTATTTGGAGAGCAAAAGATAATAGAACTGATGCAGTTTAAATTCATGGACTACACTTAACTGATCAAGACGACAAATCCCTCCATTCCCTCTCAACCTGCAGATTTACTCACAACTGAAGATGGAAATATTTCTCCTAAACATATGATGCAGCTCAATGGATGAATTAGATACAAAGAATTCATATATATAAAATATACAACTATTCAAGAAGCTTATTCAAGGTGCCAACACCAACTGCTGCAGCGAGATGCCAGGCAGCATGAATGTATGGAGTCCTAGGAAAAACATCATCAGCAATAAAAAGAACACCGCCCAACAGTGATGACATCTTATGCACATTGTGGGCCATCCTCAAATCTGGATCTTTTGCTGCTCTTTTTGCAAATACTACCTGGAATAAAACAAGGCAAAATTATTCTAGCTAAACGAAAGTAAACGCTCAGGGGGATGGAAATTTTAAAATAATAATAATTATAAAAATATAATCTGATTTGGATATTAAATATATGAGATGACGTTGGTAAATTATGTCTAGTAGAGATTTTAGAATGGATGCTGAATGCATAGCCACTACATTTCAGTCAGCTAGCTCTGATATGGGATACATAATTTTATGTGAACAAACTAAGAGGCATGTAGTGGGTTTTCACTTTTCAAACTGACTTCATATTGTTTGAATAATGAATATTAGTCATGTTAAGTTGTAGTAATGACTAGGCTATCATACCATGTAGCATACAACAAGGATTCATTCTCTGGTCAGGTTTTGAGCTCAGTGTAACATTTCATACCATTCAAAATGTGCTAATCATGTTCAGCTCTAGTGATTACTGATCACTAGCCTATCATAGATGGTAGATCACAAAAATATTTTATAATCTGGTCAGGTCACAGGAAAACAGTGCATAGTCAGAAATAAAACTCGACAGAAATTGTGGTTCCAAATTAGTGGATGAACCCCTAAATGTTGAAGTTACATGTGGATTTTGATTGTCATTAAACAAAGAAAGTTTTAATTTTGAATACATTAGACAGTATTTATAAAAATTATAGAAAACGAAATTCACCAAAAGAAGTAACCAAATTTTTTATTAATAAGTAATCCACCAAAAGAAGTTACTTTGACAGCAGAACAATATGGTCAAATCCAAATTGCATTACCTTGTAAAATGATTAACAAGCTCTCGAGCACTGATATTTATCAGCTAAGCCACACAACTAAAACTAGGCTAAAATGCACTTTACATTTTCAGTTCCTCAACTTTCAAATTTTGCAATTTACTCCATCAAATATTATATATAATGATGTCATGTGCCCCTTCCATTATTTTCCGTCACATATTTGCCATTAACCAGCCTAAAATTGACTCTCTTTTTTCCCCTGTTTTTTGGTTCCAAAAGATGTTTTTGGATTGGTTAATGAAATTAAAAGATTCTAATGGATGTCAATGGAATAGGCATGTTGACATTGTTGTAATACTCAAGCGTGTAACACACAAGTTTTCATAGTAAAGGACTGATTTAGAAGTGGTTCCAAACTTAAGGGTGTAAATAGTATTTAGCCTAAAAATTATGGGGTCTGATATATGAAAAAAGAGTGTCAAAGATCAAAATCGGTGAATTACCTCCATCATCCCTGTATGAACAGCCGAAACCATTAGAGGCTGGACAGGTAGAAGAAATGCTGATGCTGCCATCAAAAACTTTGGGTTGTCATCTCTGAGGGCTCTTGATAGACACTGACAAAATGTTAACCAGTTTTCAGTTTTATGGACAAGTGAGCAATTGAAAGAACTTGAAGAAAAATGTGAGCTGGTGGAGCTAATTGTTTGCAAAAAACAAAAAAAAAAAACTTATAATGTGTGATGTGTGCATACATACACATGCATGCATAAATTATTTCAGTTTTCTTATATAGATGTAAAAATATGTGCATTGGTAAGTTAAGCCAATTTCTTCATTTTTCATAATAAAATAATTTTTGTGCAATTAATCATGAAAGTCATCTTTTTCTAGGAAATAAGGAGAATGACTTAACATATGGGAGAACTGACAAGGCATGATCTAAGTTAACTTCAAAGCTGAAGTTGAGTTTAATTGTTAAAGTAATTCACATAGGTTGATGCGGCACATTGATTTAGCATTATAGTTGATGTTTCTCGCTACTTTGAGACACACACAAGCAACTTGTATGTGGACTAGCACAAACTAAACCAGATCAGTCAAAAGAAAATACTAGATCAAGACTGAATCATCAAGTATACACACACTGATACACACATTAGCTCCGCTAATTTTGATATGCAAGGTCAAGATTCATGAATCTCAAAAAATTATACAATTCAAAGCAGGTGTGCTGCAATACTTTTTCTGCATAGGAATCCTTTTAAATTTTCATTCTAGCTGATGTTATAGAATCATGTGATGACATCAATCGGCCACATATTTTTTCACGTTGAAAATTCTGATTGATTAGCGAACTATGTTGTCTTTCAAATTATAAATTAACTTCGACTTACTACTGTTGCTGTGGCTATCATTGTATAATCAGCCCATCTCATATACTGCCTCAGTTTTCCTCTTGAAGTGTGGTACAAACTTGAGGCAACTCCAACTCCGATTAATGAATTAGCATACAGCTTAGTGCTCATACTCTTTCTGCATTCCAGTCAAGCAAATAAAACAAATATTAGAAGATTCTTTTAATTTTTTTTATATATTTTTTTATGCTTATCAACTAAATTGCAGCAAAATTTCACCTTGGGGCCTGGATTCCAAGAGCTACAAAAGGAAGTGAAGTGAGCACATTAGCCACTGTTTCTGAAAGATTCTGATCACCTAGCAAGAGGTAGCAAACATATTAATTTTTTCACAAGGGATTGGGCAGCCTGACATGCAAAAACAAAGTAAGAGAAAGGGTATTTCTCTTTGCAATACCTTGAATACATCCCTGGATGGGCCTCAAACAGGCTGGTCTATGCTGCCATACCCATCTGGAGATGTAAACAAAAAATTAGTGTGGCTCATGCTGCATCAACTTTGCATGCAAACCACTATGTAAAGGAAAATGCAGATAGCAATGAGACTTCAAAAATGGGGGAATGAATCACAAGAATTACTTATACATATTAGTAATTAGTTTTCCTATCTTTGATAAATTATTCTAATTACTCAACAATATCTGAATACTTTAAAGCATATGTCAATAACCAACTCTTTATTCCTTAAATTTTCACTAACTGCATCAATAGGCTCTGATTCACTTCAATAATCGAAGTTCTATTGTTTGACTGAGGAAAGTCTCCATCTTTAGTAGTCTCTTCCAATGCAAATGGTGAATGAGGCACCACATGCACCCCATGGACGCCCTCTAGGGCTCTACTTGTATTCAATGTACTCTGTGGACACATAGGCTTTCCAGTAATAAATTGAATCAATTCAATTGCCAGACAGAACTTGCTGGCATCAATTGGAACAAGTGTGCCCAGAGCAACTGAATGTATTGCTTGATCTTGATTCTGTAACGGTACAATACAGCAGAACACAATGAAATTGAAAATTAGCCAGAGCTTCAATTGAACAATGCAAGTCAAAAGTTCTGTAATATCCAATATTCCATAACTTAATTAATGAACTGTAACATGTAATATTTTGCTATTCAAAGAAGTACATTATATAGTTGCTTCAGTGTTCAAAATATCAGTTCTAATCATAACTAAGCCCATTGGAAAAGCTAGACATGGCTCCACCATTGTTTGGCTGCCACAAGCACTATTGAATTGTAGAGGGCCTAAAATTATGGCTTACTTACAACATATGATACAGACATACAAACATAATCAACAATTCACTATATATCGATTACGGTTGTTCAAGGAAGAGAGAAAATTAAAATTTTTATTTTTTTTACATAAGAAACTAACCGAACAGTTGGTCTTTTGAGCTCAAATTTAATCGTATGACCCACCAAATAAGCCTTTACATTCCTAATGAAGTGTGTGCCTTGATTAGCATGATACATTTGAAAGAATAAAAGGGAGAACGAGTTACTAAGAAACAAAGTTGCCTCTTGGCAACGTCAAACTTCAGCTATCCAATCAATCAATATAAATTGAATCCAGATGCAACTTTTTTCAACACCCGCCCATATACGCAAAACCCAAATTTTAAGAATTCCACATGATTTCTTCAAAAAGGTGTTTTTCAGATCACTATGTCGCATTTTGTCGAACATGTTATAAGCACTTCCTTATCCCACCAACACACACTCAAGACTAAACCCATTAATCTGTTTTTTTTCCCCCTAAAAACCATTCAATCTTTAAATTCATCTCTTTTATGAAAGACCCACAAAGCGAAAATAGAAATCAAAAACAAAATCTTAGATGGGTCCAATTAGTCAGCAACGTCACATACATATATACATAAGAATACCAACATATTAAACTACCAACTGCCATGCATACACATATATATATTCACAGAGAGAGAGAGAGAGAGACAGAGAGAGAACCTGGTGAAGCTGAGGATAGATGCACCAATGGGGTTGGGTTTGTGTGTGTATATAAGAATAAGAGTAGTGATATGAGAGAAGAAAGAAGGTGGTGGTTGATTCAGTTGAAAAGGGCAGAGTCTAGTTTTATAGAGAGGCCAAAAAGAAAAGAGAATAAAGGAAGCGGGAGATGCGCATTAGTCTAAGAATCTTCCTCATCGTCTGTGCGCATATTCCAACTGGCTAATACAACTATGCCATTTCGTCCATTTAGAAAGTTAAAAGCCGTAGACAACCTAAATTCAACCTTATTTGTTCCGCTTGAAACGGAGACAATCTACATGACAAGAAAAATGGGTAAGTCTAATACCACATTAATTTTCACAATTTTTTCACAACTTTGTCACGTAGGGAGCGGTAAGTAGTGGAAATAAAATGGTAGATCTATGATTCCACTACTCACGAGTCGCCACGTTGCAAAGTTGTGGAAGTTGGTGTGATGCTAGACTTTGAAACTGAGAGAATCTATCTTTCTTGCCAGGAAAAAAAATTGCTCGAGTGACATACTTGTTTTAAAATTTTGTTTTCAAAATTATAAATTATACATTGTTATTAGTAAGTGAAAATGTGATATTAATAGTTAGTTAAATGACAACTAATAAAAATTTGTCATAGTAACAGTTTATAAAATAATTTGTGTTCGTAACATTATTCTTCTTGCAATTAAGATTTTGTATTTTGTATGTTTTGTAACACTATATATGTCAAACATCCTTTAAACCTTGGGTGCCGCCTACCAATAGGACAATAATGGAAAATTATTAGATACTCCCGAAATATCATAAATGCGTACTCCCTCCTCTCACATGAATGGTGGGTCTCATCATGAATTTAATTAGTGGGACTCACCATTTATGTGAGAGGAGGGAGTACGCATTTATGGTACTCCGGGAGTACACAATAATTTTCCGACAATGATATATATTTTGTTCACTTGGTAGGTTGCATTAAATGGGTCATATATCCTTCTAAAAAAGGGTCATATACATCATACATGATAAAAATAAATATTATATTTTTATTAATAGTTGGAGCTCAAAGTTCAAAACATGTTTGAAACCAAATTTTATCTTAGAATAATGACACACTCTACAAGGTATACAAGTCTTTCACATAACATATAGAGAGTTAGCCTTATATTAGATAGGCTTTAAAATTTGAAACACTCGTGCATTTTTTTACAATTCTACTTCAATAGTTCCACCACATTTTTTTTATACCATTCTTCTTTTCCTTTTGACAAAATTGTATAATTGTATCCAATCTATTGTTAAGCCAATCAAAGGCGAAGGGTATGCCCGCCATGTTAGGAATTTCTTTATTTTAGGGGTTGATTGGTCTTGAACTCTTAGTTGTTTATAAGAGTAGCAATTCGTGTTTGTGTGTTTGGTTTGTGTCGTGTCAATCTATGAGTATTTGACTACATAGGTTGACACAAACACAACAAGTTTATTAAATAGGTTGTGATTCCTTAACCCTAATATGAATTGTTTATTAAATGAGTCAATTGTGACAATCCATTTATCAGATGTTGCTAAAGTGATTTTTTTTTTTTCAAATTTTAGTATTAATACAATTAATATGAACCCTGAAAAATCAAACATATAGTTTTTTTTAATATAAAATCTAGAAACAGAATAAATGTATCACAAATAATCATTCACAACTAACGAATATCTCAATATCACAATTAATCAATCACAATATGTTAAACAAAATAAGCCACAACATCTAATGTCAAATCCCAACAATCAATTTAAGGAAAATAGATAAAGGTGAAGGTAAAGGATGACAAAGATGAAGCAATGATAGAATTCAGAGATAAAAGTAAAGGATGATGATGACTAGGATTTTGAGTGATAGAGAGAAATGAAGGACAAGAGGGATGACGACTAGGGATGGCAATTTTGCCCCGCCCCTCCCCACTTTGCCCTATGCGGGTTTTCCCCGTCTCACGATCTAAATGGGACGGAGATGGGTTTAGACATTTTAGCCTCTCCCCACCCCATCCCTATCCAGCCCCACATTGATAAGGGCTATAATTGTAATTTTTCATACCCTAAATTCCTACTATTTAAACAAACAAATCAATATTAGCTTATTTAAATGCATGGATATCAAGATTTTTGTTTTGTGAGATATTGTCTTGTTAAATACTACAATAATATTATTCAGTTCTTACTAAAAATTAGTTTGATTTGATGGGATATATTTAGTTATAATTTCAAGCATATTTATATTAATAAAATAGGTTTTATTAAAAAAAAAATTATAATAGCTGTGGAACAAATTAACACAAGGTATAATTTTATGAGCGGGACCCAAGGGGCAAGGATGGGACAAGAAAGTTTTTCCCGTCATATGGGGCGGGGCGGGGTGGGCGGGGGTGAAGATCTCATCCTTTGATCATGCCCCTGTAACACCCCGACCCAATTTTATAATTAAACTATGTGTTTGAGTGGTTAATTATTATTTTTAAGCCATTTACTTTGTAAAATTAATATAAGAGTATTTAATAAACATATTATTTTATAATGCCATTAAATAAGAATTGTAAAGATTATAAATAATTGAAATGACTATTTGTATTATAAATATATACTTAGTATGTACAAAACTATATTAAGTGGTTTAAGTTATTAAATACATAAGTGGTGTTTTAATTAGGCATATGATTCATGAGATGTTATAGTTGTAATTCCACCCACACATGCAACCAATGGAAACTCAAGATAAGTAATATCAATGTACCATGCATGTTGACAAACCCCAAAGACCAAGACTTGGCCAGCCATGCAATAACCAAGTTCCACCTCATTTCTTCTTTGACTTTTCTCAAGACAAACATCCAAGAAGCCTCTCCATTCCCATAGGTAAACACAAATCAGAATTCTCACCTCTAAGTTTACTCTCTTTTCTCTTACGGAAAGAGCTAGGAAGCTCTCTTAAGTCTCCTTTGTCAAACTCACGGGTCCACACATTAAAAAAAAGGCAAGACTCGTCTCATTTCTTATTCACACTTTCTCAAAGAAACTAGAACAATCAAGAAACTCCCTCCCTCTCATGCCTACGGGTCCAACACCAAAAAGAAAGAAAACTCTCTCAAGCTCTCTACCTATCATACTTTTGGGTCCAACCACTAGGAAAGGGAAATCCTTTCATGCAAGAGAGATTCTATTCCTATTTTCCCCTCAAGAACCATAAACTTTATAAGGGTTCTAGCTACTCTCACCTTAGAATCCATGATTTCTTTAAAGAATTTTTAGTAATGGTATTTGTGGTTTGTAAAATTAGGAAAATCATGAACTTGTAAATCTATATATTTATAGTGTTTTAAGAAGCTTTGAAATTGTGTTGGTGATTTTTGAAGGTAGATTAGGGTTTTTACTAATTAATTATTGTACATGATTAAGGAAGTAAGAAAAGGTTAGGATGAGTAATTTTGATGTTACTGCTGGGATTTTTGTTATATTTAATTTTACTCTAAATAGTTAAATGACTGTATATAAGTTTTTTCTAACATGTTTAATGACTGTATAAAAATCCCCATGTGAAAATACCATCGTTTGATAATTGTTTGTGAATTTACAAGAAAATGTTGCAAAGCTGTCACTATGACAGATTCTGTGTTTATGCATGATAAATTATGTATTAAATTTTATGCAGTGAATTTGGATGCTAGGGATATTTCTTATGAAATCTAAGACACATATGGTTGTAATGGAAGTGGTCTCACAGCATTTGGATCAATATAAAAATAATTGTTTAATTTCTAAGTTGCATGAAACTCTGTCAGGACAGATTTGAGCATGTTGCCTTGTATGATTTTTAATAAATCATGGTTTTATTCTTTGACTCCGAAAATTTTATGGTATATACTGGACATACAGGGGAGTGGTTTTGTAAAATTTCATGACATTTGGATGTGTATGGACAGCCCATTTGTATTTTACAAATGAGGCATATGCTGCTGTAATGAGCAATAAACAGTAAAGGATAACTCTGACTTTGAGGATTTAATTCTTAAGTTAGGGGAATATTTTGAGCTATAATTTAATATGCTTATCTTTTGGTATGTCTAGATCATAGATTAATTTTGTGTAACTTGGTTTGAGGTTTAGTACTCAAAGGAGGGGTTCTAAACCATGCGACAGTTGTATTTATGAAGTTGTTTTGTCCGATGTGTTGTATGTTACCATATGAATGTATATAGTTACATGACCATGCTTAAAGGATTTTATATTTATGCATGCATTATTGCCCTAACCTCAAAGCACCTTCTGAAATAAATTTGGCTCTTCTAGAGATTTGAGATTAGTGTGAGAATGTTGATTTCTCTATGATTTAGTACATCATGTTGTCTGATGAATGTATTTTGTGTTTGTGGGAACCTCATTGAGGTGGGATTAAGACTTCCTTGATTTTAAGAGATAGACTTTAAGATGAATGTGTAAGTTTATGATAAGGAATAATTGATAGTAAGTAATAAGTTTTGATATTTGGTTTAGGTGTTACTAATTCCCCAAGTCTAAGCTCCTTCGACTGTAGGCTCTCGGTTCCTCTGCTTTCAAGTAAGGGATAATTTATATGGGCATTTGATAAGTCATAAGGTTATTTTAAAGTATATTATGCATTAAAAGGTTTTTGATTTGAGATATGACATATAATCATGTTTCAGACAAAGGTATGTTCGTGAATTTTCGAAAATTTATGTATATGATTTAAGCATATTGATGTTATTACTGATTCCACGAACATGATGTTTAAAGAAAAGAATGGAAATACTATTATTATGAAATGTTATGCAAAATAAGAAATTTCAATATGATGTAAAGTATGAAATGTTTTTGGGTTATGTCCTTTGGTGATCTGAACTCTGTCTGTAGGAGTTAATTACTGGCTTTCCATGAAAACGTTATCTGATTGACCATTATAAGTGGGACTGGCTCTGCTGTACCCGCGCTTGTTGGTTACGACCAACTTGTGGAGGAAGCCAACCTACCCCTATGGTTGGAAGATATGTATTATAATGTGATCCCAGGAATATCTGGCATTATGGGAAATGCTGGATGCATAACACCGTGGTGCTAGAAGCCTCCCAAATAAGTATAGACTTATCAGATATGGGCTAACCAATAAGTTATTTATGAACAGCTATATTATGTTATTAATCATGAGAGAATGATTTTATTTAAATGCATTATGAAAAGAAGTTTATGATGAAAAGAAGTTTATGATGAAAAGAAAAGCTATTTTTTAAAGATAAGAGTCTTTCAAATTTTGTTACGCTTTAAAGATAAAGCTTCTGATGAAAGTACAAGTTTATGTTAAAAAGTTATAAGATATCTGTTTTTTATGAAACGTTAAGTTTTATGACTATGAAAGTTATAATATTTTACGAGAAGAAATTTATGAAGAAAAGTTTTGTTATTCTTTAAGATGTTTCTAGTTTAAGACAAGGTTATTGATTATCTGATTTAAGTTAAAATGATTATTTTGTAATGAGAATGCATATGTATTGATTTTAAACAATCAATATTATATTTGATGACTTTGTAAGAAATGAAAGAAATTAAATCCGAAAGGTTTTGGTAATATTATTCTGATAAGAAAAATGAGAACAATTATTTACCTATGAAAAGCATATAAGTTATTATTATGAATAGTATAAAATACTATGCATGAAAAGATGTTCTCCTATCTGAATATTCATAGAATGAAATGATTTGATTTACATACGTCCTTATTAAATTCTCATGTATCTTACCTTTACTGAACTATGTAGCTCACCCCTTCCACTCTTTTAGTCAACAGGTTTTAATTTGGAGCAGAGGGAGCCTTAGTCGAGTTTTGGAAGGAGTTGGTTTTAGTTTTAAATGTATAGATTCCAAATTTGTATTTGATGTTTAGTTTTGTAGTATTGTTTATTTTAGGATCTAATGAAAGTTATGTACCTTAAAGTATTAAGAGATGTATTATGTGAAATTCTGAATTTGAATAACTGGTGGATTATGTCAATTTTTGAGTACAGTGTAGATGCTCTGAATGTCAAGTGATAGGTTATATCAGGAAGTAAAGAAACAAGAATGTAAAGTAAGAAAGAGGGAAGCTCTTGTAAAAGTTAAGTTGGTTCTTGTTAATATTAGGTTTAAGCTTGATATTAGCATGCTGGTCATAATCACAAATCCGAGTATCGGGTTTGGGGCGTGACAGCCCCTCCCCATTGTCATCCCTAACGTCAACTTGCCATCATAGTGACGAAAGGTTAGCAGTGGCTAAGAAAATAAGGTAAGGTGAGGTGAGATTGAGGTATGAGAGTGAGAGGCGACCATAAGGCATGGGAGATTGCAACTAGGAAAGAAAATAAATTTATATACCTAGGGTTTTGAAGGGTATATTGATAAAATAACATTTAGTTAAACGGATCAAACATATTCTGTGAGTTGAACATGAATACAATACATTTATTAAATGGGTCAATTATTTCAAGCCAAAAATGACATGAACTCATTAAACCTCAACCTATAACTAGCTAAATTTGTGTCAAGTCCATGAGTCATGTAAGATTTTGCCACCCCTACTAGTGTGGATTGTGTAATATTTATGTCTACTTTTTACTAGTTAAGTTCAATGAGTTTACGGGTACAAAAGTTTTTTACAATTACTAACATGATATACTATGATTAGTACAAATTGAAAGAAGCATTAGTGATCTCATGTGAAATGATATTGTTCTAATTACAACTTACTATTGAAATGATATTGTTCTAATTACAACGTACTATCTTAAAAAGTTATTGCCAAGAAAATTGTCCCCAACATTTTCTTTAGGGTGGGAGGTGGTGTTGTTGTTGGACACCAACCTAATTGTCCCCAACCCTAATATGGGCCAGGACTTGAGGCTAGAATTGGATTAATTCAGTGGCCCAAAAACCCTTGTCAAGTGTTTGGGTTATTTCTTTCATGAAGGAACCACTTTGTTGTACCGTCTTTAAACAACTAGTTAATTTGCCTTGGTCAACTCTTGCCTAGCCCACTCTTGGCCCTAGTATAAGAGTGGAAAATAATTTGAACCCAAGTCACCCAAGTCTTATTAGACTCACTCATTCTAGATGATAAAAATAAGCTTTTATAAACCTTGGGCTGAAAGGACATTTCTCAATTTAGCATTGTCGCCCAGGCATCCATTTAAATTCGTTGTTGGCACATCAATGGTCCATGATTATTTGTTCTTCAAAATTGCGAATCTATTTTAGTCATGAACCATATCCATCGAATGATGGAATCAATTTGACTGAAGAGTTTGTTATTGTTTCTTTAATTTATAATTTTATTTTTTTAATCTTTACATTTTCTTTAATTAACTGACTAATAAGGGTTGCTAGCCCATACCTGTACTTTGGGGAAAGGATCGCTACTTGACCACAAAGGCTTAGGCAAGTTATTAACTAAAAGTGATATTATTATCCTTTGTCCAAATTTTGAGATCTTGAATGGTTATCTTGGAAGTTTTCGGTGGTAATTTGTTGATTTAGGTCTCAAGTTGTGCACTTGCTACTCTATCCACATAAAATGCAATGGGAGTATGAGTTCATGCATAGAAGATGACCAACCAAAAACAAATAAAAAGATAGAGAAAGAGGATGAGAGAAAGAGGCTGCAAAATTGTAACTGTAATTCGTTTTATGTATTGATGTGAACTTGGCCAATGGTTTGCTAACTTTCTGCCAACAACAATGTAGCTCAACTAGTTGATACATTTTAACGTTTTCAGCAAAAACATCTAAGATCTAAATCTCTCATCTCCCATTGTAACTGTCGAATTTAAAAACTAAATAAATTGACAACTTTGAAGGCTTATACCCAAAAACAGAGTTAAGCAAAAAAAATTCTTATTCAATTTTCACCCCTTATTCTAGAGCATAGCTTTTTAATTATATCTTGTAATTGCTATGGACCTGTACTGCAGATTTTGGCATCTTCCCTAATTATGAAACTGAATATAATCAATTCACTAAATCCTAAATATTAAAATATTAATAACTCCAGTCACATATCATTTGAAATCAGTTGTTAGCGAGTTTAATATACAAGATTCTCTACAGATCCTATTAGAAAAGATTCTCTATCAGATAGAATCTGGACTTGAAGAAATCTCCTTTTGCTGAAAGAAAATAGTCTTTCAAGGCCTTCAGGTGACCATTCAAGTCAATGTGTACAACCACAAGCTATAGAAAAATAGATAGATTTTTATGTAGATGGTCTAAAAGATAAAAACAACCAAAATTTTCACATTCAGATCTGCCCCAAAGAGATAGAATACTTTTTATCTCCTTATGCTCCAATGGATTTGAATTTAATTGGGTTGGCCTTCTTTGACTTCATCATGGCCCTTATAAAAGTGAAGTCCATTAACTTTCTTCTTTGCACAAATCCACTTATTTAATTTCATTATCCTACAAAAGACAAATTCACGTATTTAAATTTAATTAAGTACAAAATTGACTATTTAGCACTATTCCAAAACCAACTATAAAATGCAGGAATTAACTCAAAATAAGTATGATAATGCTTTCTAATAATTATATAAATATGCAAAATTAAGCTATTATCACACTCCCCAACTAGCTCATTGCTAGTTCCTAGCAATTTAAGTGACTCGAGACAAAGACACAAAATAACAAAAATTTATTACTTTAGTAGAAATAGTTAATCAAAGATCAAAACACTAACAACTGTTAAGGATATTCCACATACCATCAATACTTAGTGTGTGAATAGTTTAGCCACCACAAACACAACTTTAGTCTTAAGATAAAATATGGCTTGAATTTCCATCCAAAGTTATGCTTCAACTCAAACCTCACAGTTGTTAACACTCAACAAAATAAAATCACTCCGAAAAGGGTGTAACACTCTCAAACATATATGAGTAGAATAATATAGAACAAAGTCTAATATCTCACATATAAATAAGATGAAGAACGGTGAAGCAAAATAAAGGACATTTATAGTTTCATGAAAGGATGCCAAACACTAAGAATATTACACCACACACATTGATTAGTTATGTCAAGATCCAAACCATACCCTCCTTAAGATCAAATAGGATTTTGATTGGGACGTAATGTAGGGTAAAGAGGAGGAATTTAGAACAAAGGGTATAGGTAAAAATAAAAAGTGTTCCCAAGAATAACTAGAGAAACAACTTCTTTTGAGTATATAACAATTGATTTATCCTCTCAAGTTTTCTTCAATATTGCACTTTCACTTTCTTTCTTTTTTCTTCAAAATTTCATCAACAAATTCATTCTCTATTTCTTCCTCTTTCACATTCCCCTTTTTTTTTTCAACATTTTTCCTTTCTTGTTTATGACTCTTTTTTTTTTTTTTTTTTTTTTGAGTGAGTCCTCCTTTTCTTACAACTATTTCACCATAAATTTACCGCAACAAGACAATTTGATTGTATTCATTCTTGGAACACTTTAGGAAAAGGTTTGAGAAAGAATGGCTAAAATAATAGGCTCAAATGGGTGACTAGCGGTAATATATCAAAAAAGAAAATAATAAAGGCTCAAAATTAACAAAGATGGCCTAAAATCATCTCTTAAGGATTGGGATAGTTCTTCAAAATCCATGACTTTAATATATTCAAGTATGGCATAAAATTGATGAATTCTTAGCATTTGACCAAATCAAAGAATAATGAAACTAAGCAACAACAAAGTAATGTGCTTCCAAATGAAAAAATGAGATCAAAAGAAAATAACGCTCTAAAAAAATGAATGGCTCAAGAACTCACTTGGGTTATAGTCTCTACATTACATTTTCAAGATTTTCAAAATCAAATCCATCTCTCAACCAAGAAACATGTTCATGTGGCTAAAGTGCATGTGCATAATAGTTGAGCATAAAAAAAAGTGGAATTCTTTAGATAGAAGTAGCATAAAGAACTTTGACTTAAAACTTTTGCTAAAGCAACACTTCTTTTTTTTTTTGGAAAATTGGACTAAAAAAAAAAACAAAAATCACTAAAAATAACCCCAAAAAAAATTTTAACATAAAATAAAAACAAATGCAAATCATCTCAAGTTCCTCCCCCAACCTAAAACTTACATTGTCCTCAATGTTAACAAGGAAAAACAATAAAGAGTAGAGATTACAGAGAGTACCTTGTAG
The DNA here is from genome assembly GCF_932294415.1 of Quercus robur. Lineage (NCBI taxonomy): Eukaryota > Viridiplantae > Streptophyta > Magnoliopsida > Fagales > Fagaceae > Quercus > Quercus robur. The sequence goes on along the minus strand of NC_065534.1, from coordinate 1,747,049 downwards.
AGGTGAACATAAATGAACAAAAAAAAACAACACCTGCAAAAGGGGTTAGAAAAAAAAAAAAAAAAAAAAAAAAAAACTACGACACAAACTCTCATGGTAATTGCTTGGCAAGTCTTGATAAATGGGATCCTCCAAATTAATGGATTCCTCCTCTTGTGAAAAATTCTCAAGAAATGGCTTAAGACATAGTCCATTCACCTTAAATATGTTACCATTCTTAGGATTTTCAATTTCTATGGCACCATGGGGGAAAACATTTTTAACAATAAAATGTCCAATCCATTTAGATCTCAATTTTTTCTAGCTCGATTCATTTATTGTTGTTCTCTCTCTCTCTCTTGTATTTTACATTTACGCATAGGAAATTTAGGGTCTATTTGGGAATAACTTATTTAGCTGAAATTGAAATTTTTTTACTAAAAGTATTGTAAATAAAGGTAAAAGTTAACTGAAATAGTACACTGAGACCCATGAATAGTACCAAAAATAAGTTGAATAGTAGAAGAATAAACTAAAAAGTAAAATAAGCTGACTTAAAACTTTAATCCCAAACGCAACCTTGGTATCCACTAATTGAGGGTTTCTAATACAGGTACACTATGGCATTCTTTGTGATCATTTTAATTCTATCTAGGATCACCGCATCCACTTCCACCACCACCACAACCAACTCCACCAAGCTAGAGTTGCTACATAGAGAGAGAAATGGCAACTATAGCCATTGGTTTCAACAAAGAATGAAACGTGATGCTAAAAGGGTGGCGCACCTTATGACTCGCATGGAGCAAGTTGATTTTGTGGGAGAAGTCGTGTCTGGTGTGAATGAAGGAATTGGTGAGTACATCATTCCGATAGAGATAGGTTCCCTACCAATAGCCCAACATGTAATCATGGACATTGGGAGTGACCTAATCTGGGTACAATGCGAGAAGTGCCAGCAATGCCATAGCCAATTTGACCATATTTTTTATCCGACATGATCTTCTAGTTACATAGAAATATCATGTGAATCTTCAACTTGCGATAGACTCAATGGAAAGATGGATTATGATCACGATGGTAGTTGCTCATATCAGGCATATAGTGGTGGGTCCAAGTCCAAGGGAACCCTTGTGTTTGAAACTATAGTGCTTGGGGACACTAGAATCCTAAACATGGCTATAGGGTGTGGTCATACGAACAATGGCACATTTGGTCATTAGGCTGGGATTATGGGTTTGGGAGTTGGACCCTTATCCCTTGTGTATGAGATTCTAGTTGGTGGATTTTTCAACTACTGTTTGCGTAATTGAGATCGCCAAGTGTCTGGATTGCTTGTGCTAGGAAGAGAAGCTATCTCAACAGGTTCTATATGGGTTCCTTTGCTTTCCAGCATAAAGAACCCAAGTTTTTACTATGTTCGAATGACAGGGCTTGGAGTCGGAGGCATTTGGCTGCCTATTTTCGAAGACATTTTTCATCTAACAGAATCAAGTGATGGAGGAGTGATCATGGACTCGGGGACCACCGCGAGTAGATTTCCAAAAGTAGCTTATGAAGCATTCCGTGATGCTTTTATTACACAAACCATGGACAGAGCACTCAGTTCATATGTTTGATACTTGTTTTAGCCTACCCACGAACCCAACAGTAATGCCATCAGTGTCTTTCCATTTCTGGAGTGATATTGGTGAGGTATCACTAGTGATTCCACCAAGAAACTTTCTTATTGTCGTAGACAATATGGGAACAGTTAGTTTTGCTTTCGCTCCATCGCCTACCTCATTTTCCATCATTGGGAATATCCAGCAAGAGCATATCAAGATTTCATATGATACAGTTGGTAGAACTTTGGGATTTGGTCCTGACCAACCAAATCCCAAAGTTCTACCAACTGTATCATATGAAATCTTGATATGCTCTTGCTGGATATTCCCAATGATGGAAAATGAGGTAGGTGATGGAGTGAAAGCAAAGCAAGTTGTTCCTATATCAGCTATGGCAACGAGAAAGTTTCTTGGTGGAATCACCAATGATACCTCACCAATATCACTCCAGAAATGGAAAGACACTTATGGCATAACTATTGGGTTTGTGGGTAGGCTAAAACAAGTATCAAACATATACACTCTGGGTGCTCGAGGGATGTCCATGGTTTGTGCAATAAAAGCATCACGGAATGCTTCATAAGCTACTTTTGGAAATCTACTCATGGTGGTCCCTGAGTCCATGATCACTCCTCCATCACTTGATTCTGTTAGATGAAAAATGTCTTCGAAAATAGGCAGCCAAATGCCTCCGACTCCAAGCCCTGTCATCTGAACATAGTAAAAACTTGGGTTCTTTATGCTGGAAAGCAAAGGAACCCATACAGAACCGGTTGAGATAGCTTCTCTTCCTAGCACGAGCGATCCAGACACTTGGTGATCTTAGTTGGGCAAACAGTAACTGAAAAATCCACCAACTGGAATCTCATACACAAGGGATAAGGGCCAGCTCCTAAACCCATAATCCCTGCCTAATGACCAAATGTGCCCTTGTTCGTATGACCACACCCTATAGCCATGTTTAGGATTCTAGCGTCCCCAAACACTATAGTTTCAAATACAAAGGTTCCCTTGGACTCGGACCCATCACCATATATAATGCCCGGTATGAGCAACTACTTGCATGATCACAATCCAACTTTCCATTGAGTTTATCGCAAGCTAAAGATTCACATGGTATTTCTGTGTAACTAGAAGATCGTGTCGGATCAAAAATAAGGTCAAACTAGCTATGGCATTGCTGGCACTTCTCGCATTGTACCCAGATTAGGTCACTCCCAATGTCCATGATTACATGTTAGGCTATTGGTGGGGAACCTATCGCTATCAGAATGATGTACTCACCAATTCCTTCATTCACACCAGACACAACTTCTCCCACAATATCGACTTGCTCCATGCGATTCATAAGGTGTGCCACCCTTTTGGCATCATGTTTCATTCTTTGTTGAAACCAATGGCTATAGTTGCCATTTCTCTCTCTATGTAGCAACTTTCGCTTGGTGGAGTTGGTTATGGTGGTGGTGGAAGCAGATGCAGTCAGAAGAAACGACGAAGTAGCAGTGAGCACATTTAAGTTGTGGCTCCCCTTAAATTCCTATTTGAGGAATTCACTGACACAGCCCCCCCTCACGCACCCCCGAAGACATGCAACATCTCATGGAATGGATAGAAGAATATAAGAGGCTCAATGACAACCAACTCCAAGTAAGGGGGAAGGGTCGTCTCGCTACACTTGATAGAAGGGAGACTAGGACAAAAAAATTTCCTCCAAGGCAGAGAAAAGATCCCAGATTTTAGAATCCCAATCCTCAGGGAGAGGTTGTGAACTTAGCTTTCAAGGAGCCAGTGCATAAAATCCTGGAGATGATAAAGCATGAGACTTTCCTTCGTTAGCCTAGTAAGATGAGCGATGACCCTTCAAGAAGAAATCAGAATCTCTATTGCACTTACCACAAAGAGAAGAGCCATACCATCGAGCAATGCCAAACTTTCTGAGATCACTTAAAGTGGATGGCCAAAGCCGGGCTCTTGAAGTAATTCATGATGACTGAAGGGGATGGACCTTTGAAATCTAATTTGGGTAGTAGAGAAAGGCCCGTGCCACCTTTCATGGGAATCATTGAGGTCATTCATATTGTGCCGATGAGTGGCAACCATGGTAATGGGTGCTGAGGGATCTTAATTAATACCCCCCAACAAGATTAGGATGTTAAAGCTTGGCAAGAAAAGAGACAAAGGTCGACGAAAGAAATGATTGGGTTCAATGATAAAAACATGAGGGGAGACTCAAAGGTAACCTAACCTCTCCCTTTGAAATTACTATTAATGGGATGAACACAGTTTTTGGTCTCCTCCTAAGCGATATGTCACTCTCGTGATAGTATTCTATCCCCTCCTAAGCGATATGTCATTCTCGTGATAGTATTCTATCCCTACATCATCAGGAACCCTATATTTAGTCCTAAAGGCACTAAGACTTGGAGGATTATTAAGCGATGGGCAAACCCACCCATAACTAGTAAAGAAGCAAAGAATGGGAAGAAGATACTTATAGAGAGAGTGAACGAATAGTTTCAGGAGGCAACTCTTTATATAAGGGAAAGAAATGGAGGAAAATGGGGCTTAGAGCCTCCAAAAAGCATTTATGAAGATTGAATGAGCGGGAAAATTCGCCGCCTCCAATACCTTTTAAAATTTGCACTCCTTAGGAACCAAAAGACAATCAATCATAATTGTTGATCTTGGACAAGTGTTAAGAGGTGAGTGAAAACTGAAAGGTTGAATTTGATGCAATTAATTCCTAACAACTAACATCATTAAGGATTGACAGCTTTGACAAAACACGATCCAATTTGCCAAGGATTAAACCACAATCCCACCATCGGACACAACGAAAGTGGAATCTTGGGGTGGATGATATTTGGCCCAAATTGAATTTGGGTTGATGTCCTAGAGGCTAAGGGCCCAACATGTGACATATAAAAGGTCCTGAACAAATCCATAACACAAAAAATCGTGTTGAAGGCCAACCAACCTGCACTATCCCCACTAAGGAGGGATAATAATGCCGAGGGTAACTAATCAATGGAGCTCGAACGAAGAGATATGACGCATTGGATGAGTCCGCCATCTGAGCACAGGTTTCAATGCATGGCACAAGTTACAAGGAAATTGCTACAACGACGGTATTAGGAGGGCCCACCTTCTAATTACAAATTAGATATGTTGGAACAATAGACCAGACCCAGATGGCCACCTTGATTCTAAAAAATGGTAGGAACAATGCAAAGGTAGAAGATTCCCATTATTATCGACCACCAACTCGAGTATAAAAGTGGGGAAATTCAAAAAGGGGAAGGATGAAACATTTTTAGGGAGAGAAATAGAGGAGGGTTTTTTTTGGGACAGATGGAAACACAAAACCTATTCTAGCCCATGCACGCTTCTCCAATAATCAAAGAACCACCTCAAGGGCCTGATAAACAGGTCTTAATAGTCTTAGGAACTAATGTCGACGCCCAGCCTAGATCGGGACGGTAGCGGAAAAATTGCCGCCATCGTTGCGGGCCCTTGTTCGACCACCCACCGTGGCGACAACTCCCGCACATGGGCCCCTCTCAATAGTGGCTGCGCACACACGTGCTTCGCGCGGAGCTTTGAGTGCTCTCTCGATGAAGGAAGGTAGGTCTACCTTTAGCGTTATGAAAGGAATCTGGGCCAAATTTTAGGTGATTACCAAAGGTGAGTGGAGTCGCCACCAATTATTAAGTTTTTCTAAGGTGTGATTGGTCACCTGTTTTTAATTGATTTTATTACCAATTCTAGGTTAAGAAAAATAGCATTTTTCCTAATCTAATGTGGATGGTAAAAAATCTTGATTCTTAGATCCGAAAGTTTGGTTACGTGTGGGAAAGGTGTTAGGCACCCTACAAGGGTTACATCCAAACAAGTCTTTATGGGCGTTGGATGTAACCACACGACCACAAACCCGCTAAGGGCATCAAACGTGGCAAAGCCTAGAACTAGAGAGGCTAACACAAGCATAAAACATAGCAGCAAGCAAGCATAGACATGAAAATAGGGTGATCCAAACCCTTTGATGTAGGCCTCGGCATATGGACGATGACAAAGACCATAGGGTCTAGATCGGGTCCTAACCGTTAGGTCAAAAACGCAAGAAAGCAAGATAAAAGGAATAAAAGGGCTACAATAGCACGTGGCATGACAAACAAGGTCTAGGCCTAAGCACACAAACATGGCATGGAGCGCACAAGCACAGGGAAGGTGGCATAGAACATTTGGAACATATAAGCAAGGAAACAAATACGTAAGCATGTGAATGTGAGCGTAAAAGCATGGAAGAACACAAATCCAAGCATACAAGCATGTGAAGGCATAAACATAGGCATAGGAGCATAGAACATGTATACAAACATGTAGATCTAAGCAAGGCATAACCATAGACATGATATCAAACATGTGAGCATGTAGATCTAAGCATAGATGGGGTAAGGAGCATGGAAGCAAACATGTGAGTATGTAAACCTAGGCATGGCATGCAGACATCACACAAGGTGCAAATCAATTATTCCAAATGAAGATAAGTAAAAAGTGTGGATTTAAAGATGATTGAAAGACCTTGGAAGTTGTTTGAATGCCTTTAAAAAACTTCCAAAGGGTTCGGGAGCCTCTTTGTGATTTTTGAAAAGATGGAGGGCTTTATTGCAATTTAAGAGAGACTTGGGGTCAAGATGTAATTTTGAAAACTTTGGATTAAAATGTGAAAACATGAATTTAGGAATTTTTGGGATTAAACATGATTTTTGGAAATTTTGGGATTAAAACATGATTTTTGGAAATTTATGAATTAATATGCAAATATGGGAAAATACATATTTAGATGCAAACATGATAAAATGAATTAAAATGCAAAAATAGCAAAAATATGTGAATATGCAAATACTAGTCCCTAACCTGTGCAATGCATGGGAAAACTATTGGAAAATAATAAATCATGCATATATTAAAAGACAATTTAAGTTCATGTATGCTTGCAAAGGATACATACTTAAATGGTTCTTGCTGTAGAAATAGAAGCCTTATCTTTAAGATAAAGAACTGATGTAATGCTAGTGAGATCCACTATATGGCCAAATATGTAATCCAAAACAAAGAAATTGCTAAATTTGAGACCAAAAGTTTATATAAAAAAAGAAGATGAAAAAGTTGAGACAAATCCCAGTTCTTTCAAAATTGATTTAAAATCTACTATTGAGTATATAGAATATTATTGAAGTTGTGATCTCACAGCTCATAGTGTTCGTAGCAATAAGCTCTTGATTATTTATTATCTATGAGTTTTATTGTTGAATTTTAATTGTTTAGTACTTGATAATTGAAACATGATTTTTGGGAATTTATGAATTAAAACATGATTTTTGGGAATTTTGAGATTAAAACATGATTTTTGGAAATTTATGAATTAATATGCAAATATGGGAAAATACGTAATTAGATGCAAACATGATAAAATGAATTAAAATGCAAACATAGCAAAAATATGTGAATATGCAAATATGAGAAAAGGGATTAAAAAGAATGTAACAAAAATAGCAAATAAAGAAAAGGTGGCATTTTAATAAAGAAAACATGCACGGGCTCCCTTTTTATTTAAAAGAATGGGCTGAAAGTGTGTTTGAAAACCTGAAATGGATTTAAAGCCAAAGTGGGCTGTCAGTTATAAAATATGAGATGGGTTAAAAGGAAAACGTGGGCCACGAAGGATAAGTGCTAGGGAGCAAACCAAGCCCAATACCTATAAGCTGATGGGCTAATTGGGTTCAAAATGGAGATAACCCTCGAATTGGGCCTAGGGCACACCTGGCCCAAATCCCATTAAGAGAAACGGGTAAGAAACCCACTAAAGAAACGGGTCTGGCCCAAACCAACCCTTTTCTCCTCTAACCCTGGCCGTATGTGTTGAGAACCATCTCTCTCTCTCTCTCTTCGATCTGGGCCTGAGCTCTCTCTAAACCTCTCCATGGTCAACAACTCAAGCTCCTCTCCGATCATCAACCACCACCACTTCACGGTGGTTCATCCCTCAAATGCCTCAAACCCAGACCCGATCTAAGCCTACGCTTCTTCCTAGACCTCGGTTTCAACGGTCTAAAGGAATCGGAGCATCATCCAAGCTCCACCGTGACACACACAGATCACCACCACTCCTCTGCTCTCTGCGTCTCGGTCTAACCCGGACCCAACACACGCCTGTCGAAACCCGAACCCGAATCATCAAGTCTCTCTACCTCTCAAACCCAGAAACTACTCTCCGATCTACGAGCTAAGAGCGGCTTGCACGGCGCGTGAACCACCAAAAGCAAACACTCTTAAACACCCCATATCATTTCAAATCAGACATATGTGTGATTAGCACAACTTTACAAAAAAAAATCCAAGAAATATTAAAGTAATTCTCTGTAGAAACGATGCTAATTGATTAAAACCAACCCACCAAAAAAGAACAAAAAAAAAAAAAACTCAAAATTTAGTAACCAAAAAACCCAACAAAATTAACAGAAATTCACTTAAAAAGAAAAACACCAAAATTTGAAATGAATTTAGCTGAATACAGCAATAGACATATATTAACACAGATATGATCCAAACTCTCTCTCTTTCTCTCAAGCTCTGAGAAATATAACTCTAAAAAAGAGTGAAAGTGCTAGGGAATTTTAAGAGACAGAGAGAAAAGAAAAGAGAAAAAGCAAAATATTCGAGAAGACTAGACTGATCGAAGAAAAAAAAAAAAAAAGATGCTCACCTCCAAAGCTTCACTCTTTCTTTTATTTTTTTTTCTTTTTAAATTTTCTGCTCTGGTAGCAAGCAATGTGGACGCGGTAAAAGCTAAAGTAGTAGCATTTGTTCTTGTCTTGTTACTACAACTGCTATTATTTGCCCTTGGGATTTGAGAAAATTACAGGTTCAGACTTTGTGTTGTAACTGATATAAAGGGTGGTGAGTTGGGGCTGTTTTGGGAATTTTGGGGCTTTTCAATTTCATGGGTTTGTGTGTGTGTGTGTGTGTGTGTGGGTGTTTGAAAAGCGTATAGATACATGCGTGAGTGTGAGACGCAAAGAGTCACAACAGAATGTATGTGTGTGTGTGTAAGGGAGATGAGTCAAAGCATGCACTATAGAGCTTGCACGTCTAAAATTGGCTAAAGTGTGCTGTCTATTAGCTTGAACATGACAGATGAGTCTAAAATTGGCTAAAGTGTGCTGTCTATGAGACGCACGCACTCTCTCTCTCTCTCTCTCTCTTTACTCATTTTTTCTGAACTGAACACCTCTCTCTCTTTCTCTGTCTCTCTCTTTTCTCCCTTCTCTCATTCTTTCTCAAAAACTACCAATCCAGATTACTTCTTCGAAGAGTCACACGCTTTTATTGGTGTTAGTAACTAATAATTATTACTTACTGGAGTCTGTCTTCCTTTTTCTTTTCCTTTTTTTTTTTTTTTTTCCTTTTACTTTTTCTATTTATAGTAAGAATTCTTTTTCTTTTACTTTTTCTATTTGCAGTAAAAGAAAACGATGAACAGAATTGGGGAAGAAAAAAAGCATCAGGGGCTTACCTCTTTTTCTTTTCAAATGACACACCTTCCTAGTTCGTGATCCACACCGTAGATACGCCCAAAGAACCACTTAAATGCCATTATAAAGTGTCACAAAATATTGTTTTTTTATTAAGCGAGGATTTATTTTTTTTATTTTACATTATCACTTATATAAGACACCCACATCAGTTCTTCTATTTTATAAGATATTTCAATAAAATATTTATTCTTTTCAATTTTTTTATTATTTCTCTCAACTACCCTTGCCTACGTACGCACGCACTCTCTCCCTCTCTCTCTCTCTCTCTCTCTTTACTCATTTTTCCTGAACTGAACACCTCTCTCTTTTTCTCTGTTTCTCTCTTTTCTCCCTTCTCTCATTCTTTCTCAAAAACTACCAACCCAGATCACTTCTTCAAAGAGTCACATGCTTTTATTGGTGTTAGTAATTAATAATTATTGCTTATTGACGTTTGTCTTTCTTTTTCTTTTCCTTTTTTTTTTCCTTTTACTTTTTCTATTTATAGTAAGAATTCTTTTTCTTTTACTTTTTCTATTTGCAGTAAAAGAAAACGATGAACAGAATTGGGGAAGAAAAAAAAGCATCAGGGGCTTACCTCTTTTTTTTTTTCAAATGACACATCTTCCTAGTTCGTGATCCACACCGTTGATACACCCAAAGAACCACTTAAATGCCATTATAAACCATGTATATAAATAGGTATATACATGCCTTGTATAAGTATAACCAACCAACCACTAATAATACTCATCATCCTCCTCCTCCTCCTCCTCACTATCTCATAACAAATCCACCTCCCCATTCTCATCCTCCTCTTCCCCTTCATCAAAAGCCGAAATCCTCACCCCATTAATCTCCGCCCTCGCGCCAACAATCTCCTCCACAAGACTATCCAAAGCACTCTCATTCCACCCCACATTCTCATCCAAGCTACTAACCGAAAACAACTCATCCTCCCTATCCAAAAACTCGCTCCCCGTCCTCAACAAATCCTTCTCTCCAACTTCCCCCTTCTCCACCCGAACCCACGGTACCCACAAATCCCCAACGCCCTATCCCAATCACCAACAACCACAGTCTCCAACTTCCCCCTTCTCCCGGATTTTCCATCCCCTCTGTTTTCCTTTGCTTCCCAAACAGTGGAAAACACTGTTTTCCACACCATTTTCCACCCATTATTTTCCATCCTCCCTATAATCCCTCCAACCGAACATAGTGTTAAGCTTCAGAAGAATTTTCATTTTCCCAGATAAGTTTCCTCTCTTCTCTGGCAAGCACCGATCTTCTCAACTAAGGTTTGATCTTGGGTTCAATTTCTTTTCCCTGATCTTGTTCTAGAGAGAGTAAGTTGCTTTGTGGGTTCTATTTTAGCCTTTCGATTGCTTCACTTGCACGTGTCCATCATCTAGATTTAAACGGCATACAATGTCAATACCACAATTTTTTAGGCTTTTGAGTGTGGATTTAAGACGTGAAATAAGGGGGTTATCAGGAGTATTGCGCTGTATGTTTCTGGTGGTTGCAGCACTGGGGGTAGGATTCAGCTTTCAAATAGTGCTCAGCCCTCCTCTTGGAGTTTGGAAAGACAATGGTCGGTGTAATAGCGTAGAGGTAGGGGGAGGGAGTAGTGATACCATATTAGTGTGTGAACACAAAGCAGGGACAGCCATTGCTTTGGAGAGAGCTCCCTATTTTTGGCTGTTCCTCTTGACTAATTCTTTTATGTTTGGGATCTCAAGCTCAATGATGCTTCTCGTCGTTCTAAATGGACGCCTTAAGCTTCTGTGCTTGGGACTCAACCTCACCCTATGTTTTAGTTATTTTAATTCAGTACTGGCCATAACTGACGATAAATTATTGTCGTCTTGCCTTGCATGTTTTTCGGCCTTATTTTCTGTTTTAGCGGTGCTTCTTTCTGGCACCAATGGTTAAATATGTATATTAGCCGACCTCTGTAATGTGTGCCAATTTTTATTTTTGTTTCTTCAATAATAAGATTATGTCTATGTTTCTAAGCGCATAGTTGAAGTACCCAATGTCATCTATGAATATAATATATTTTGCATAAAGCAGTGTGTGATTGCATAGCGAATTTGGACAAAGACGGTGCTAATACAAAGTGGTCAATGGTAGACTTTATGAACAACTTAAATGTGTAGCCTTGGTAAATATTGTTGATTTTGAAATTTGCAAAGGGTCAAAATATTCAGGAAAATCAAACTGCAGGCAGCAGGTAGTTAATTGATACATCTCATAGATCACAAAGTTTTAAAATGGCACTGTTGATAGTTTGACATGTTCAGGTGGGTTTTCATTTAGATCTCCAAGTATATGTGGAAAGAAAATGTTGGAACCAAAACAATTCTCAACCCTTGATAACTACACTATCAAATTTGCCCATACACTGCACCGAAAGCAATACAGCTCCAGGAGAGGTATAGTTAATTTATTCAATGGTGTCACCTCAGCAACCACTTTCACTATCTCTATACATACAAACAGATATACATATTAAACCAAAAAAAAAAAAAAACAGATATACATATTGAAGAGAGAGAGGATGTGTGACAAGAAGCAACGTGCATTGTGGCTGTCACCATCAGACAAAAAAGAAGGCAAACTCTCATATTATGTTAGAAAAAACTGTATTAGTATATGCAAAGCTAGCAGTCAAAGGTGAGCAATTTTCCCATTATTAAAATTGGAAAGGACACAGGTCATTTCCGCTTGCAGATCTGTCATCACACTAGCCCAAAAAAAGAAAGTTTTCAATTTGGAAGGCCACTTAAAAATCTTACAAACAGCATTTCTCAACTTTACACAACATCAGGTGATCAGGCAAGGCATCACAAAATGTAATGCTTACAGCTTTAGGTTGTTGACCCAGTCCTTCTTTAGAAAATGCTTTTGTCTTAGTCTCCTTTTCGCAGATCTTAAATCATTCCATTTCACGCTCAATAAGTTTGCGAGCATCCGCCAGAGCCTGCTCAACATGTATCAAAAGAAAAAGAATTAATTGTCATCTTCAAATCAAAAAAATACAAATCCATAATTGCAATATTAACATGTTTCAGATCAATATATCGTAGTCTACGCAACAACAACAATAAAGATATTGTGACATGTTACAAAGATTAATTGCTAGTTTGCTACTCTCACACACAACCTAGAATTATCTCATATTAAGAACTACTTGAAAATAAAATAAAAACAGGACTTAACACTCATTTTTTCAGTGTGATCAAACTTGATAAGATACGTTTGAACTCATTAGTGACAACCCATACCCAATAGTACTAGGCTTGCTTACTCTGAACACAACAATTCCATTAACTAAGTGCATTTCCAATAAAAGGACATAATTTAGGTATTTTTGAATTTCTAAAACTAAGACGTTTTTAGGTCACCCAATGTAAAAAACCCAACACCACACTTCAAAGAAATAAATAGAGAACAAAGGAGATAGGAAGAGATGGGGGAAAATATTGTAGCCGTTGCCCATCCTCAGGGTATGGTTTGCTCACAAAGTCATCTCCAATCTCCATCACTTTTTCTTTCTTTTTCCACTTCCTCCTTTCTTTTTTTGAGTGACACTCCCTCCTTTCCTTCCCACGCGGAAAACAATAATTGAATTAATGTGTTTGGTTATTTTCACACTTCATTCTTTGACGCTGAACAAATGGTATTTTTGCAAGTTATTGTCGGTGTCGGGCCAAAATTGGGAAGCACTGTTGGTCAAATAATATAATTACATCACTTTTTCGTTCTTTTTCCACTCCCTCCTTTCTTTTTTTGAGTGACACTCCCTCCTTTCCTTTCCACGCGGAAAACAATAATTGAATTAATGCGTTTGGTTATTTTCACACTTCATTATTTGATGTTCAGCAAATGGTATTTTTGCAAGTAATTGTCGGTGTCGAGGCCAAAATTGGGAATTAGCACTGTTGGTATTTTTTTGTCTTTGTTTTCTTTTTTCTTTCTGAATAAAAAATATCACTTTCTCTAAAGGAAAAAAATAAGCTGATCATTCCATAGTTTAGGCAAGCACTGATTCTTTCTTTTTTATTTGATCTTCTATCTCGTACACATTCTCTCTCTCTCTCTCTGTCACATGTGCATATTGCATATATGCTCTAAACTGAAGGAAAAACTTAAAAAGAAAAAGTCGGAATCCCCACTTACACACTTACGTTTGAACCCGTGTCAGTGTCAACTTTAGGTCGTACAATGAAAGAATATATATATATATATATATATGCATGGTCTAAAAAAAAAAAAAATACAAAAACAGCGTATCTTTTTTTTTTTCTTTTCATTTAATTATTATAGTTGCAAGCAACTGGAATCTCAATATCTCACTCATAGGCTGTGGAGTGGGGACTCAAACTTTTCAAGTCAAACACATCCACCTTTAGAATCCATCGGGCACCGTTTTAGCTTACTACAAATAGAAAAAGAAAAAGAAAAGAAAAAATATTTCTTACTATAAATGGAAAAAGGAAAAGTAAAATGAAAAGAAAAAGAAAAAGAGATGACAAGACAGCAAAAACCATTTGTATAGTTTATCTCTATTTCCAAAACCCAAAAAAAAGGGTAATTACATTCAATTCATATGTGATTTGGCTTGAATTCACATTGCGCATGTGGTTTGAAAAGTGTTAGCTTACTACAAATAGAAAAATAAAAAGAAAAAAAAAAAAAATTTCTTACTATAAGGGTCCGTTTGAATACAACTTATTTTTACTGAAACTAGAAACTGAAAACTGAAAACACAGTAGGAAAATAATTTTTAAATGTGTGAATAGTACTGTGAAACCTATTTTTAATATTTTTTAACCCGTGAACAGTGCTAAACAGTGTATGAATAGTACTCAACAGTGTGTGAACAGTGCTCTTGTCCCCTAAAGTAGAAACACGTGCAAGGAAAAAAAAAAAAAAAAGGTAAAACACAAAACGCAAAACATGCATTTCATCCGGATCCAAACACTCATTAAATGGAAAAAGGAAAAGTAAAAAGAAAAGAAAAAGGAAAAGAGATAACAAGATAGCAAAAACCATTTGCACAGTTTATCTCTCTCTCCAAAACCCAAAAAAAAAGGGCAATTATATTAAATTCATTTATGATTTGGCTTGAATTCACATTGCGTGTATGCATGTGGTTTGAAAAGTGTTAGCTTACTACAAATAGAAAAAGAAAAAAAAAATTCTTATTATAAATGGAAAAAGGAAAAGTAAAAAGAAAAGAAAAGGAAAAAGAGATGACAAGATAGCAAAAACCATTTGCACAGTTTATCTCTCTCTCCAAAACCAAAAAAAAAAAGGGCAATTACATTAAATTCAGCTGTGATTTGGCTCAAATTCACATTGCATGTATGCATGTGGTTTGAAAAGTGTTAGCTTACTACAAATAGAAAAAGAAAAAGAAAAGAAAAGAAAAAAATTCTTACTATAAATGGAAAAAGGAAAAGTAAAAAGAAAAGAAAAAGAAAAAGAGATGACAAGACATCAAAAACCATTTGCATAGTTTATCTCTCTCTCCAAAACCGAAAAAAAAGGGCAATTACATTAAATTCATCTGTGATTTGGCTCGAATTCACATTGCGTGTATGCATGTGGTTTGAAAAGTGTCACTTTACTCACCTGAAATTCACTCCGTTTAACTTTCATAATCCACCTCTTTTAAAAACAGTAATAAATTTGTATTTTTCTTCTATCTTGTCTCTCTCCTTCCAAAACCAGAAAACAAAGAAAAAGTGAAAATAAGATTAAAAAAATAAGGGGCTTGTAAGGTTAATATTTGGAACTCATGTTCAAAACTCCTAGCAACAATTACAAGAATGCAACAAAATCAAACCATTTTTGCTCCCATTCTTGGGAACGTTGTTTGGTAAGATGATTTTTGTTAACTGATAAATATTTGAACTAAAAATTTCAAAATAGCCGAAGAAAACTTAGAAGAGGAAGATGAGTTAGACATAAAGCCAGAGGCACAACTATAACTAGATCCACGAACAGTAGGAAGCCAAAACAAATTTTATGAAGACCATAAAGGACCAAACAATAATGATCCTGATTCGCACATTAAGAAAAAAATTTGCAGAGATTTTTATTTTTATTTTTTGAAATCACTTGAAGCTTTTGGTCCGCCTCTTGATTTTGTGAAAAGAGCAAGGAAACATTAATTCGGATTGCTTAATATGAAAGGGAGGCGTATTTATTAATCTACATAAATCCTTCATTTTGTATTTTCAAACAAGCAATTTTTTTCAATATAATTTTTGAATTAAATTTGGACTCAAAATGATTCTATTATCAGGCTTTCTAGAGAGTACGTTATAGTTCCTTCTCTAGTCCTATAACACGTACTTAGGTCCCAATACATATCATCAGACCTATGTTGAAAGCTTTGAGGGTTATCCTTCACTAGTGGCGGCTCCAGGAATTTTTTCCAAAGTGTTCCTCAACAAGCATAAATTAAACAATCTAATAAAAAGAAAATTTTTATATATTGACAAAAACAATAATAAAAAAACATGCAAATACATAAAATTTACAATTGCCTTCTACGAGTTTTCATATTTTGAAATCGTTACATGATAGTCTCATTATCAATGCTACAAGCTACATTTTTTTCAATATACACAACCAAGCAATCATTCATCTACTAATCTCTCATTCGATTGCGCAATTCATTTTTTATATATTTCATTGCTGAAAAACTTCTTTCTACTATTGCTGTAGCAAGAAGAAGGGTCAAAACTAACTTCACAAGCAAATAGACTAATGGATAAGTCTCATGCTTCCCGGTGTTCACTAACTTTTCAGCAAGTTCACTATTTCCTTGGAGCTCTAAAAACAAGTCATTGTTGCACATATCAAAAATGTAATTTTGAAGTTGAGAGTTTAGTGTCAAGATATCTGTCCCAAGAAAATCAGATGGATAGAACTTTGTTAAACGTATCAACTTTTCCTTATCAAAAGTCACAAATGAATTACTTGGATTCAAGCAAGCCATACAAAGTAGCGAATTGGTATTCGCCTCTGAAAAACAGTTGTTAAGCTCTTAAAGTTGCATATTTATGACTGCTTAAAATAACTCAACACGATAATGATGTAAATTTGTATTTTGTTGGGTGTTGCGTCGCGACTTCCCACTAACTACAAATATTTCATCCATATTCAAGATAGGAATATCATGTGTGGTACAAAATGATGACACTTTAGTCAATGAAGATATCCATTCATCATCTCTCATCACTTGCAATAGTTACTTAGACACTTTAACAAGATCCGTAGCATTTACTATATCTTAATTTTTTTTTTTTTTTTACAATACTATTGACAATTCATTTGTGATCTCTAAAATGTTTTTCATCAAGTGTAGAGTAAAAACAAATTCAAAAGATAAAATTGACCTCATAATAGATCAAGCTTCAACTTTTTAGTCAGCGAGGCTATGTTTCTAAGTGCATAGTTGAAGTACCCAATGTCATCTATGAATATAATATATTTTGCATAAAGCAGTGTGTGATTGCATAGCGAATTTGGACAAAGACGGTGCTAATACAAAGTGGTCAATGGTAGACTTATGAAGAACTTAAATGTGTAGCCTTGGTAAATATTGTTGACTTTGAAATTTGCAAAGGGTCAAAATAGTCAGGAAAATCAAACTGCAGGCAGCAGGTAGTTAATTGATACATCTCATAGATCACAAAGTTTTAAAATGGCACTGTTGATAGTTTGACATGTTCAGGTGGGTTTTCATTTACTCAGGATTGAGGCAGGCTTATGCTTTGAGTGGAGACAAAAGCTAAGTGGTAAAGATTGACAAATATCAGCAAATTTTATTTGCAAACAACCAAAACAATCAATATCAATGGAAGACAGTTTCTACAAGAAATAATTTGGCATTAACGTCTTGACTTCAAGACATATGGCCCTCCCTCTTTTTGCACCCAACAAACATCAATAACCAGTAGAATAAATTGAACATAAATTATACTTCAGATTGGAATAAGGTAAAACTTTGTTCATCTGGTCGCAATGCACAAACTTGATTATGTTTAGTTTCAACCTCCAAATATCAATAACTATATTTTCATCTGTATAGGCGACAAACAGAACAAACAGTTAAGTGTCAAAAAACAATTTAAGTGATTTTTCAAGTTCTATAATAACTGCAGGCTGCAGCCTTCCTTGCTATTTGCCAAATTATGCTGAAGCTTCAGTGTAGGGATATTCACTCAGTTCTAGTACTCAAGTGCAGCAAAGCAGTGTCTGATTTGTGTAATGGAATGTGTAGCTCTAGCTGGTCTATGGAGGCAGTTATGCTAGACTTTAAGCAGGTAAAGAAGCAGATGAAAAATGCGTAGGTTGGACAAGTGGACAAACTCAGTTTAGCTAAACCGTTAGCATTAGCAAATATTGCTTCCAAGTTCTATGAAATTTTACCTAGAATAACAACTAAAGCTCTTTGACTTATTTTTTCTCTCAACATTTGTTCTGTACTTTTGGAATTATGGTATCAAAAAACAAGAAATAATGAGCCATCGAAATATGATATCATTATGCCACCCTCTATCTACAGGGGAAAAAGAAAAAGAAAACTTAACTGTCTATATAAGCCATGGAAAAATATAAAGCCATTTTGGCTGAAAATCCAGACACTGTTCACAGAACTGTTACTTCAAATAAAATAAGTTGTAACACTAGTTTTAACTTGCGTTTGGTTTGGTCAACTAAAAAATAGTTGTTTGATTATGAAGTGATTCACTTGTAACTTGTAAGGCTGAATATGAGCCATGTTCATGTATACATACTAAATTTACTGGCTAAAACAGTGAATGAATAAAAAACAGGCCCTGGAGTCCTTGTTTTACTGCTCTGTTCTTTCTCTGTTTGCTGCATAAAATTGCAGCTTCTTTCTCTGTGATAAGGGCTGGTTTGTTGCAATCCTTAAGCTATCTTTGTGTGTCTTATCTGCTAACATTAGTTTTTTCCCTCTCCATCTGCAACTCCCTGCCAAGCTACATTTTATTGTACAATGTCTATGGTTCTAGGATGTTGTTGTGATTGTTGTCTTTGGCTCTAGGTACTTTAATTGACAAATTGATTACAATGCTTAATACCAGGCATACATTCTTAGAAATTGGATAATTTTATAAATCAAAGCCATTTTATTTTTCGTGGTAGACATAGCTTCATAAATTCCTGTGAGGTCTACAACAATGACTTCACACCTCCACTATTACCTAGTTATTCTCACCACCATTACCATCCATATGATCATTTTCATAATGTTCTATTTTCTTTAGCGTTAATTATACTCATTCAATTATTAGAAATTTGAGTTGATAGAATTTCAATTCTATTAATTAATGTAAAATCCTTCATTTTAATAATTCTAAAAATTCCTTAAAAGTATTTTGTTAACATCAAACAAAAATCCAATCATCTAATCACTGTGACAGAAACTAGAGTACAAGATTACCTGTTCTAGTTCCACCAACGAAAGTATCATAGCCAAAACCCCACTTCCTTTTCATTATTTTCCTCTATAGCTTCATCACAATCTTAATTCCTTTATATAACACCCTCCCAAGCTAGTGCTAGCCAAGAGAAAGATTTATTTATTTTTTGATAGGTGAAGAGAAAGATTCAAATGCAAGGTAAAAATTGTAAAAGAAACATCAATAAAAAGGTTAAGGAGGCTCATTGCTCAAATTAGCGTTGCACACAGCAGAGTGATTTAAAACAAGAAAGGAGTCAAACTATTTGTCACATGAGTTGAAGGCTCAATATATTTGGAAAATTAAATACAATTACCATTCATCTTCCTCAACTAACGCATTCTATAGCAAGAAAAGTAACACAAAAAATCAAATCAGTAACAGTTATTAGTATATTATTTTTGAAGTATATAAGAAGGAAATAGCTACTTATCAACAAAAAAGAAAAAGAAGGAAATGACTAAGCAAAAGGCTGAACTGTGTTGCGCATGCCAGGGTTCCTAATGCACCAAAGTGGCTGAATGGGTGTCTCTGTTGCCTATCTGTTGCCTATCTCCACTCGTTCAACCTATTTGTTGCCTCAGCATACCTTTTCTTACTTGTCTCATTTCGGTTCCCAGACCACAGTGTCTCTGCCATTGCTGAAGTTCTTGGCCAAATTCTTGCATCTATAACTAAAGGATCTGCTTGCTCAGACCACAATGCCACCTCCCCACCTAACACTAGATTGGCCTCCTCCTCACTCAACCCATATGTTATATCATAGTTGTATATGGTTTGCCATGTTTTGAAAGGCCCACACCATGATCCGCCATTTCCAGAGTTATCACTTGTTTGTTGATCATACTGGCTGTCGTTCCCTAGAAAGTCACCATGCCCACAGTCCAGATAATAGAAATCCGAGGATGATACGATAACCCGGTATCCAGAAGAAACAATCTTTTTGGTGTTTTCATGTCCATTGTTCCATGTCTGCAAGATGGTATGCTCTGGAAGAAGAGCTGTGGTTGGTACCTTGATATTACCATCCAATATAACATCTTCCCAATAAACCACTGTTCCGTTTAGAGATACAATATAAGGAAAAGTAGAGTTGACAAAGATCTCGAGTAGCTGACTGAGAGTTCCACCATTTGAGAGGAAGGACTGAATGGCCGGATCAGCTTTCCAACAACCAGCGATGATCTCATCAGCTCCAGCATGGTAGAATGGTTCTGGGAATAAGGTGGCCACATCGTTAATGACTCTTTTCAGGACTTGGTAAGTCTTGGGATCTAAGGGGTTCAAGTGGCCTGTTCCAGGTTCAGAGGCAAGACGGTCTTCCCACTTACTTCCAGCTGGCCACCAGAACATGTTTGCACATGTCACAATATCAGGGTAGGCTTCTGCCCATGATCCCGTATGGGCTGCAAGTAAAAAACAAAATTTTAAACTCCTTCCATTTCCACCACAAGGATTATTATAGTTTAACTTAGTACAACCCTCTGATATGGAAAAGGAATGGATTGAAGTTTACTTGATATCATCGTATGCATTATGATTCTAGATTAAATGGTTCAACAATGTTAATCATCTTGTGTTTTATGTCTTTCTAAAATCCTCGCCCAATCCCACTGTCAAAAGTTGTATTAGCTTGTGTATATTCACCATATTGTAATATAAGAATTATCAAGGTTTCTCCAATTATATTTGAATTTTGACTTTGCAATTATATCTTGCTCATATTCAAATTCAAATATAAAAAATGTCTAACAAGTTTTGGCAAACAATGAAAAACTAAAGAAAGCATCTAATGGGAAGCTATTGGATTGATAATACAATATCCTGTGTAAAATAGCTTGGGCTGCTTCCATTTATCATATTTGATGCCAAAGGAAAGCAAGAACTCACCATGGACAAGTAAAATGGGAGGTGTATGCTTGGGTTGATTACAGTGGAATTTTTTTTTTTTTTGGCAGTAATGCAGAATGGAATTCTATGCAGTGAGTAAGGATGTATTCTTAAGAGGAATAAATGTAACGGTAGGAGAGCTTACGGTGTGATTTCTGTCATGTTTTGTTGCTTAATTAGATGGTAATGGTAGTTACGGTTAGTTTTATTCGTAATGTTTGTCATTGTGTAAGATCTGTTTATACCGTTGGTAAAAGGTGTTTGAAGCTTTGAATAGCTGCTTGCTTTTGCTGCTATGCATGTTTTGTAACTTTTGTTAGTTGAACAAAGGTCACTTGTTCATCAAGAAATTATCTAGGCATCCTAATTTTTAATTATAAGGGCAAGAGATGCATATATGGGACTTGTTGGATTAGATTTAGACTGATTGTAGTAAATTGGTTGTTTGAAACAAGTTTACTAAACATAATTTCATTTCTCTCCTTTTCTGGTATAAAAGGTTCATCAGAAATTGTGAGATTCAACTGCTTTTTCTTTTGAAGTTTCCTGATTGATTTCTAAACCTGTTAAAGAATACCATAATTTTGGAGGGTTAAATCTTAGGTAGAGTTCTTTATCTACTAAACCTTAGGCTCCTCAATTAAATTCAATCATGTGTTTGTATCGGCTAATAAACCACAAGGTTGAATTCATTTGTGGTTTAATTCATTTGTACTTGGGAGAGGATGATAGAATGACACTATTCGCACTGCATAGGTCAATACAATCTTGTTGTTGGATACAATTGAGGAACCCAAAGTACAACTCTTAAGGAACTATACCTAAGTTTTGCCCATTTTGGAATACACTTCGATGAATTAGATCTGCATACCCAATGCCAGCTAGCTAAGAATTTGTTTAGTGGTTTCTTTGCAAAACAATGCAAAATTGGGTAAGAGACGGCCTACCAATTACCTCTGTCAAATCTGTAAAAGTGACAATTTTGTGTACTAGACAGGACCTTTTATAACTAGCAATACAATCCCAAAAATTTGTACCAAAAAGAAAGAGAGTAGGATTGCAAGCAAAAAAGTAAAGGCAAAAGAGAGAATTTTTACTGACCAAGTGAATCAATCTCTGGAATAATTCACACTCCGTGATCCAAGCCAAATTGCACAATTTTGTTGACATCATCAGGAGTGTACAGCATGTCCGGGCCATAAGACCCCTTAGCTGCCAAATCCGACTCAGACAGCACCAAAAGTGGGAAAGAGTGTGAGTCAATGATGTGCCAATGAAACACATTCATCTTATTCACACTCATAGCCCCAATAGTCCTTAATATGTCCTTAACTAAGTAGTAATTCCTAGAAGTATCCAACATAATCCCTGTGTGTCCAAAAAGTGGTGCATCCCATATATTCAACCCAACAGCCACACGTAAAGGGTCACCCTAAACGAGCTGAGAAAAAGTCTCAAGGCCTCTCATGGCACCCCACACAGTCTCTGCAGACAAATTGGCAGGACCCCATGTGGGAATTTTTCTGGAATTTTCTGATGACTGTTCAGAAAGGTTGAAGAGGTTTCAATCTTTGTTAACCGTTTAATGAAAAAATAACTAACTCTTCATACGTGTCTTTTCATGAAACATAACCCTATGAGTATAAATAGTGGCTTATGTTTACTTGAAAAAATAACTAACTCTCCATACGTGCCTTTTTATGAAACATAACCCTATGGGTATAAATAGAGGCTTATGTTCACTTGAAACACAACATCTTGGTCACTTGAAACTCCAAAAAATAGTAAGTTTGAGAGAAATACAAGAAATCCTGTGATCATTCTTTAGAATTGCTATCTATAGAATCCAACATCTTGGTTGTATCTTGAAGACAAATTTGTGATAATCCTTTAGCAACAAAAGTGTGGAGGGCAAATATTGTCTAAAGAAGATGATGTAGTGCCTCCAAGTTATCTATTTTCTGTTTGTCTTTTGTGTTAACCTTGTTCTTCCATTATTACTTTGTGTAATATCCCCAACAACTTAAACATATAAAATATACTTGATATCATGAATAAATGTTTATTCATAGAAGCATCAATGATTATTTCTAACTATTCAAAAACAGAGTTGTGGGGACCGGCCCAGAATAATAGGTTGGCTGGGCCCTGGGCCCGTCCGAGGACCAGTCCGTCCGAGGAGACATCGTGGCCCAGGCAATCCTTATTTAGGCCCACTAGGGCAAAGAGAACATGTCCGAGGAGTAATTCCTCCTCGGACATTGCAAAATCCGGATCAAAGGTGTGTCCCAGCCACTGTATCCCATTCCCCAAATATGTAAAAAGGGAGGAAACCTGAAATATCTCAGCAAAGGCTGCCACCACCACATTAAATGCATCACAACTACTCTCCTGACCGCATTAATGAAGAGGAGACCCCTGAACAGTGCTACCTTGGCCACTGCAACTCACAAAAAATTGATAAGGGTGTCTGATGGGACAGGTGCTCAAGTAGGGGTTTGGATGATCAACAAGTGTAAAGCCCAGATGATAGGAGAGGGCCTATATAATATGAAAAAGTCCCCCAAAAGAAGGGGACGGGAGAGAGTGGAGAGGAGGAACACAGAAGAGAAATTTTACTGTATTAATATATGCATATGAATGAAGTTTCGAGCCTGATCACTTAAGAGGGATCTTTCTTCACGTCCATCTTTTTCATTCTTCTTTTTGTATTTCCTTAACCCATGCAACAAACCGTTTAAGCTAACTGAAACCAAGTTCTTTAGCCCATACTCTACAAATATTCATTGTGTGGGACCTTTTGGACCAAAACTTGACCAACAATGATTGGGCCATTAAAATTGTGCCCTTACAATTGACGCCGTCTATGGGGAGAACTAAAGTGTCAGTAAGCACAACAGTTGAGCATGGCAGGACTAGGTCCACACCAGGAGAATCCTCACCAAGCTAACCCTCAACAGACAAAACCCATTGAGTCTTAGCGGTAAAATGATCCTGCCAACCCGGGCAGTAGAAGGAATCATGAGGGAAGTGTATATACTACCCAGACGAGCCAAAGTTGTACCCAAATAGGTAGTCACGTATCCCAAAGGCGAAACAACCATCAGGCCATGCAGCGAGAGATAGATGACCTGAAAAGAAAGTTGCGACGTGCGCAGCGAAAGCGATCTCCCTCTAGCTCAGATGTGTCCTCTAATGAGGAGGACATGAGTTATCGACGGAGGTCGAGAACACCCCTAAGTGAAACCTTTTCTTACAAGAAGGAGTCCCACTCTGTGCGAAAGTATGAGAGCCCATCCAGCAAGGGCTTGGGGAATGATGCTATGAATAGGGCACTAGACCAGATCTCTAGATCACCCTTCATGCACAGAATAGAAGGGGCTAAATTACCTCGGCGTTTTAATCAACCTACGTTTACTATTTACAACGGCCGAGCAGACTCAGTGGAGCACGTGAGCTAGTTTAACCAAAGAATGGCCATCCACTCCCAAAATGAAGCCCTAATGTGCAAAGTCTTCCCATCCAGCTTGGGGCCAATGGCAATGAGATGGTTCAATAGCCTGAAGACAAATTCCATAGGCTCATATAAGTAGCTCACTCAGGCTTTCTATTCTCACTTTATTACAAATAGCAGAGTCCCCTGACCCCTAAGTTCGTTACTGTCCTTATTCATGCGCGAGGGAGAGACCTTAAAGGCGTACTCGGATAGATATTGGGAGATGTACAACGAGCTGGATGAAAACCACGATGATGTCGCTATTAGCACATTCAAAAGCGGTCTCCCTACTGAGCATGGCTTAAGGAAATCTCTCACTGGTAAACCCGTAGCCAACGTTCATCAGTTGATGGATAGGATTGACAAATACAAAAGGGTGGAAGAAGATCAGCTACAAGGAAAAGGAAAGGAGAAGATCATTCCCCCCAAAGGGAATGATTTCAGGTTGGAACGATATAACCATAACCAGCCGAAAAGAGACTTTTCGAGACAGGCTGGACAAAGCAACATGCAAACGGTTAATGCTGTGTTCAGAGAACCAGTGCAACAAGTTCTGGAGAAAGTAAAGAACGAACCCTTTTTCAAATGGCTGGAGACCCTGCGAAACGCAACCAGAACCTGTATTGTCATTATCATTAGGACCATGGGCATACCACCGAGGATTGCAAGAATTTATGGAATCACCTTGATCAACTGGTCCGAGAGGGAAAGTTGCGACACCTTTTACACCCCTCGAGCGGCCATCCGGGCCAGGCAACGCAAGAACCTCGAAAGGATGTATCAGTAAGACCTCCCACGGGGACGATACACGTCATCCTCGCCGCTCCAGGAAGAACTGGGTCATTCCCCTCCAGGGTGTTGTCTGTGGCTCGGCTCTCCGCCGAGGATAGGGAAAGGGAATCTAAAAGGTCAAAAAAGGGAAGCCCTTTAATATTAGGATTCTCGGATGAAGATAAGAGGGGAACTATCCAACCTCACGACGATGCCTTAGTAGTTACGCTGAGGATCGGAGGTTTCGATGTGAAGAGGGTACTGGTAGACCCGGGTAGCGCGGTAGAGGTAATGTACCCTAATCTATACAAGGGGCTGAATTTAAGGCCGGAGGATTTGACAGCTTATGACTCTCCCCTTATTAGCTTCGAAGGAAAGAAAGTTGTACCGAAAGGGCAGATCAGATTACCCATCCAGACCGGGTCAGAGGTAGTGGAGGTGGATTTTATCGTGGTTGATGCCTACTCGCCCTACACAGCAATAGTGGCCAGGCCATGGATCCATGCCCTAGATGCCGTGACTTCCACACTTCACCAAAAGGTGAAATACCCGTTCGAAGGCCAAGTGGAAGAGATTCGTGGAGATCAGGCCATGGCTAGGCAATGTATGGTGGCCGCCATCTCACGTCGGTCCAGGGCCGAGTCCTCGGCTCCTGAAAGCTTATAGCAACCAGCCACCTCGGCAAGGCATGTTAGCAGGCCAGCCAAGGAGATAAAGTGTGAAAGTTTGGAAAAGTTTATCGTTGACAAGGACCCAGAGAGATTTTTCCAGGTCGGCTTGGAGTTGACTCCTCAAGAGAAAGAGGAGCTGGTCGGGTTTCTAAGGAGAAATGTTGACATGTTTGCATGAGACCCTTATGATGCCCCAGGGGTTGACCCTAGCCTCATTTGTCACTACTTGAATGTTAATCCGTCTTCTATTCCAAAGAAGTAGCCACCCCGACGTCCCTCGAAGGAACATGCCAGTGCCGTTAGAGACGAAGTGATGAAGCTAAAAAAGGCAGGAGTTATTAAAGAAGTTTTTTTACCCTGAATGGCTGGCAAATACGGTGGTGGTGAGGAAGAAAACGGGGAAATAGCGAGTCTGCGTGGACTTCACAGACTTGAATAAGGCATGCCCGAAAGACCCATTCCCCTTACCTCGAATTGACCGATTGGTGGATGCAACTGTAGGCCACCCTCGAATGAGCTTCCTGGACGCCTTCCAGGGCTATCATCAGATACCCCTTGCACTAGAGGATCAGGAGAAGACGGCGTTCATGACACCCGTCGGAAACTATCACTATAAGGTAATGCCTTTCGGACTAAAGAACGAGGGGTCAACTTACCAAAGGATGATGACCAGAATGTTCGAACCACAGCTAGGCAAAGTTATTGAAGTCTACATAGACGATATGGTCGTAAAAAGTAAAATGGTGTCCGAGCACGTGAAAGACCTGGAGATCATCTTCGACATCTTAAGGGAGCACAAGCTGTGGCTCAATGCTTCCAAGTGTTCATTTGGGGTCGGATCTGGGAAATTCCTAGGCTATATGGTAACCCACAGGGGAATAGAAGTAAGCCCAGATCAAATCAAAGCGATTAACAGCCTACAGGCTCCTCGGAATCCAAAAGAAGTTTAGAAGCTCACTGGTATGATCGCAGCATTAAACCGGTTCATATCACGATCTGCCAACCGATGTTGACCTTTCTACCTCTTGATAAATAAGTGGAAAGGGTTTGAGTGGTCGGAGGATTGTATCCGGGCCTTCCAGCAACTTAAGGAATACTTGTCACGACCACCCATCATGTCTAGCCCTGAGGCAAACGAGGTACTGTTTGCATACATAGCAGTAGGCCCTTATGCTGTAAGCTTGGTACTGATATAGGATGATAATGGAGTACAGCGACCAGTGTACTACGTAAGTAAATCATTACATGAGGCCGAAGTACGCTACTTACCATTGGAGAAAGTAATTCTGGCAGTAGTGCATGCCACGTGGAAACTCCCTCATTACTTTCAGGCATACACGGTCATTGTTCTAACCTAGCTTCCCCTTCGATCGGTGCTCCGAAGCGCCGATTACACAGGGAGGATTGCCATGTGGAGTGCGCTCCTCGGTGCTTTTGACATTAAATACATGCCTAGGTCCTCTGTCAAGGGTCAGGTCCTCGCGGACTTAGTTGCAGAATTCGCAGAACCCTCTGTAGAAACAATAACTGAGAAGGGAGACATGGATGGAAAATCGGTTGGCACAATCTCGGCACGAGAGATCTTGCGTTGGGAAGTCTACGTGGACGGCGCGGCCAACCAAAGAGGATCTAGAATTGGGCTAGTTCTAATATCGCCTGAAGGTATTGCCATTGAAAAATCGCTAAGACTCGAGTTCTCGACTACGAACAACGAGGCCGAGTACGAGGCTTTACTTCAAGGAATGATGATGGTTCAAAAATTGGGCAGAAAGGCAATAGAAGCATTTTCGAACTCAAAATTGGTCGTTGGCCAAGTGATGGGCGAGTTAGAAGCTAGAGATGCTAGAATGCAAGGATATCTCAGCCGGGTTAAATGCCTGCAGTCAGACTTTGAATCCTTTAACATGACGCATGTTCCTAGAAGCGAGAACACACATGAGGATTCCTTGGCCACTCTAGCCACATCCTCTACACATGACCTGCCAAGAATAATCCTTGTTGAGGATTTATGCTAGACAAGTTCAATTAGAGGAGAGAGAGCTCAGGTCCATCAGGTTAGAAAGAGTCCTAGTTGGATGGATCCTATAGTAAAATTCCTCAAGGACGATACATTACCAGAAGGAAAGCTAGAGGCCGAGAAGATACGGAGGAATGCTCCTCGGTTTTGGTTATCAGAAGACCACAAACTATACCGGCGCTCCTATTCTGGGCCATACTTATTATGTATACACCCAGAAGAATCCAAGTCCTTGCTTGAAGAGTTACATGAGGGGATTTGTGGAAGTCACACTGGAGGGAGATCGCTGGCACACAGGGCACTCACCTAAGGATACTGGTGGCCGAACATGCACAGAGAGGCCCAAGAATATGCAAAGAAGTGTGATCAGTGCCAGAGATTCGCCCCAAATATCCACCAACCCGGAGGAGTCCTTAACCCCCTCTCCAGCCCCTAGCCGTTTGCTCAGTGGGGTCTTGATATTGTCGGTCCTTTCCCCAAAACAGTAGGGAATAAGCGATACATAATAGTCGGAACTGATTACTTCACCAAATGGGTGGAAGCTAAATCTTTGGCCAACATCAGGGACGTGGATGCCAAGAAATTCATTTGGTAAAACATTATTACACGCTTCGAAACTTCACACACACTCATCTTGGACAACGGTCTCCAATTTGATAGTAAGAACTTCAGGGAGTATTGCTGCGAGTTTGGGATCACTAACCGGTACTCCACTCCTGCCTACCCCCAAGGAAATGGACAAGCCGAGGCCGTGAACAAAGTCATAGTGAGTGGACTGAAAAAGAGGTTGGATGAAGCAAAGGGGAGATGGGTGGAAGAGCTCCCACATGTTTTATGGACCTATCAGACGACACTGCGGCGGTCAACGGGTGAGACTCCCTTTTCAATGACTTATGGGGCCGAGGCCATACTCCCAATTGAGAACAGCTTCCCCACATTGAAGTCTAACAGCTTTACCCCAAACAATAATGACAAGTTATTGGGGAGAAGTCTAGACTTAGCCGAGGAAAAAAGGGAAAAAGCAATGATCCATATGGCCTGCTATCACCAGAAGCTAAAGTAGGGGTATGACGTTAATGTAAAGCTGCGACCTTTGAGTCCAGGTGACCTTGTGATGAGAAAGATTCTCGGTAGTGCTAAAAACCCTTCCTGGGGCAAGCTGGGACCAACCTGGGAAGGACCGTACCGCATCACATCTGTGGTCGGAATAGGTGCTTATTACCTAGAAGACTTAGATGAAAAAACTGTACCTCGCCCATGGAATGTAAATAATCTAAGAAGATATTATTATTAATGAAAATAGCTCTGCCTACGTTTTGTTCCCTGATCATCGCATACCCATCGGTCCATTTCCATCTATCCAAGTTTTAAACAGAACCTAAGTCCTGCATGGCTCTTCAGACCACAGACTTAGGGGAAATTAATAACTTGAGGCATCTATCCAAGTTTTAAACAGAACCTAAGTCCTGCATGGTTCCTCGGACCACAGACTTAGGGGAAATTAATAACTTACGACATTTCTACAAGTTTTAAACAGAACCTAAGTCCTGCATGACTCCTCAGACCATAGACTTAGGGGAAATTAATAATTTGAGGCATCTATCCAAGTTTTGAACAGAACCTAAAGTCCTGCATGACTCCTCGGACCACAAACTTAGAGGAAATTAATCACTTACGACATTTCTACAAGTTTTAAACAGAACCTAAGTCCTGCATAGCTCCTCGGACCACAGACTTAGGGGAAATTAATAACTTGAGGCATCTATCCAAGTTTTAAACAGAACCTAAGTCCCGCATGGCTCCTCGGACCACAAACATAGGGGAAATTAATAACTTGAGGCATCTATCCAAGTTTTAAACAGAACCTAAGTCCTGCATGGTTCCTTGGACCACAGACTTAGGGGAAATTAATAACTTATGACATTTCTACAAGTTTTAAACAGAACATAAGTCCTGCATGGCTCCTCGGACCACAGACTTAGGGGAAATTAATAACTTGAGGCATCTATCCAAGTTTTAAACAAAACCTAAGTCCTGTATGGCTCATCGGACCACAAACATAGGGGAAATTAATAACTTGAGGCATCTATCCAAGTTTTAAACAGAACCTAAATCCTGCATGGTTCCTCGGACCACAAACTTAGGGGAAATTAATAACTTACGACATTTCTACAAGTTTTAAACAGAACCTAAGTCCTGCATGGCTCCTCGGACCACGGACATAGGGGAAATTAATAACTTGAGGCATCTATCCAAGTTTTAAACAGAACCTAAGTCCTGCATGGCTCCTCGGACCACAGACTTAAGGGAAATTAATAACTTGAGGCACCTATCTAAGTTTTAAACAGAACTTAAGTCCTGCATGGCTCTTCGGATCACAGACTTAGGAGAAATTAATAACTTACGACATTTCTACAAGTTTTAAACAGAACCTAAGTCCTGCATAGCTCCTCGGACCACAGACTTAGGGGAAATTAATAACTTGAGGCATCTATCCAAGTTTTAAACAGAACCTAAGTCCTGCATGGCTCCTCAGACCACAGACTTAGGGGAAATTAATAACTTGAGGCATCTATCCAAGTTTTAAACAGAACCTAAGTCCTCCATGGTTCCTCGAACCACAGACTTAGGGGAAATTAATAACTTATGACATTTCTACAAGTTTTAAACAGAACTTAAGTCCTGCATGGATCCTCGGACCACAGACTTAGGGGAAATTAATAACTTATGGCATCTCTACAAGTTTTAAACAAAACCTAAGTCCTGCATGGCTCCTCGGACCACAGACTTAGGAAAAATTAATAACTTAGAACTCTTGTGCAAATTCGAGGTACGTGCGTAGTTTAGTATTATTGCAACTGTCATTCTAAATTCGCCGCATGACACTCCTTTTTTCTTATTCGTTTATATTTGTTTATATTATTGCAAATGGTAAATAGAGGAACAGTATTAATAAACATCAAAAGAGAATGGAAAAAAGAACATTCTATATTAATAAGTCGATGTCAATACAAAGAGAGGTCTTTATAAAAGAACAAAAAATAAGACAACTCTCGTTCAAAAAAAAAAAAAGTACAGGAATTAAAAACCTAGAAGCTAAGCCTCAGCAGGAGGATTTTCTTTCTGCCCTGGCTGAGGAGCAGGAACCTCGGAAATTGACTCCTTGGCAGGATCCTTGGCTTTATCAAGCAGAGGGATGGCATCAGGAATAGCCATGGCCTGCTCAGAAGCTTCAGGTGCACCGTCAGGAACCTCTCGGATTTCCAGAGGGAAGAAGACCTTCTCGGGCAACCTCAGCGCCGAATCTGCAGGAATCCCTGCAGCATCAAGGGCATGAGCCCATGAGATGCTGCAATAATCCTTGCACACCTTCGGAATCTCCTCAGAGAGCCTGGCTTCGGTTTCTTCAGCCCCAAGCTGATAAGCAGCTTTCTTTTCAGCCTCTACAGCCTCCCGAATTAGCTGAGCCTCTTCCTTTGCTCGCCGGACCTCCTCCTCAGCTTTTTGTAGCGCAGCCTTGAGATCCAACACTGTTTTCTTTTCAGTTGCAAAGCTGGTCTCGGTCACGAACAACTTTTGGCGCTGGTCCTCGGCTTGAGTTTCGGCGTTTTTTAGTCCGGCCAGAGCGCTCTTGCGGCCTTTCTCCGCCTCTTTGAACTTCTCCGCAAGTTCAAGGTTCTCTTGCTTGAGGGACCCCGCGGTTTTCTCCACCTCTTCCCGAGATTGGGCCTCAGCTTTAGCTAAGTTGCGGTTGCTGCGGCAGTACTCCTCAGCCACAAACACTTGCTGAGTGATCTGCCAACAAAACAAAAATGTCTTAGAATGCAACAAGGTCTAATGATTTAATGAAAGGGTAGAAGAGTCACTTACCATTGCAAGGTCCCTCTTGAGGGATAGAAAGAGCTCAGGCTGAGAGAACCGCCTATAGGCCTCCATATCCCGAGGGAGGAGTACTGGCTGCTCCAAAGCCTCAGCTATGTACCCTGCTCAACCCCTTTTGTATTCTCGGACCGAGGCAGTGTAAGGGATAGCAACCCCATCTACCTCCAACTTCGGGCTCTAAGTGCGTGGATGAACACGCACTTTAGCCCGGTTCTCCTTCTCCCGGCTTTCTACAGAGGAAGCCCTTTTATTCTTTTGCCCCCGGGTGGTTTTTTGCTGCTTACCCGGGCGGGGCACCACCTCGCCTTCCTCAGGGATTTCAGCCGGCCTTTTCTTTTTTAGGTCCAGGTTAATCTTGAGGCCGAGGTCAGAAGGAACCTGAGGAGTGACTGGAGGAAGGTCTTGGGTCTGCGACTGAGCAGGCACCTTTGAAGATTGACCTTTTCCTCGGGAGGCCATCAAATCTCGTAGGCTTTTTCCTTTGCTGGCCATATTGTCTACCTCTTCTTTTGAGGAATCTTCCGAGCAAGTTATAATAATTGGAGTGCCAACCACAGAATTTTGATCCTGCTCTCCTTCAGGGTCCGAAAGCTCGATCAAAGGGGCTTTATGAATCTCCTCTTCGAAATAGAACTTGTCTATCTCCTCCTCAAGAGAAAGACGAGATGATTCGGTCTCTCCTTCAACTGGCGCAGCAACTTCAAGGTTGTCTGGCGGAGCAATTACGCAGCTGGTGGAGGATTCCGAACACTAGGTAGCACGACTGACTTGAGATCTTGTTGGGCTAGGAACTTGGGCTTGGATACATCAATCCTAGCCAATCTTGGACTACCAGCTCTTATGGCGTGGCCAATGGCTTAGAAAGAACGGGTTAGGGGTTGGTAGCCCAAAACCAAATGAGCCGCGCGTAGCTGCCTGTCCTCGGTAACGTAGATTTCCGACCTCAACAGATAGTTCAAGGCCGGAACGTTTACGTGGCTCAGCTTAGGAGCAACTTGAGCTCTATCTGCAAAATAGCTGAGAAGGAGATTAGAGTTAAGTTATAAAAATTTTCGATTCTTAAGCAAAAAAAAGAATGAATCCAAAGAGCTAAGCCCCCTCCCTAAAGGATTGGCCCTAAAGGCGCCGCACCTGGAATTCCTGCCCGAGTTGGACAATGAAAACCATCGCTCCACTCTCCTGAGGCAATGAGGAAATCATCCTTCATAGTCTTATTGGATATGGGGAGGCACGAGATTAGCCTAATGACCTTGGACCGAGATTTGAGGTAATACCCTCCCTTCTCGACGTAATGGCACTTATACAGGTGGACCACATCATGCCAGGTCAGGCCTAAACCCATCCGCTCGTTCAAAACATCTATGTAGCCTAATACCCTAAACATGTTTGGAGTACACTGATGTGGTGTCAACCTATGGTGGAACAAGTAGTCCCGGGTAATCCTACGCATGGGGAGTGTCATTCCTCCTTCTATAAAGGCAATCATAGGAATGAC
The DNA here is from genome assembly GCF_932294415.1 of Quercus robur. Classification (NCBI taxonomy): domain Eukaryota; kingdom Viridiplantae; phylum Streptophyta; class Magnoliopsida; order Fagales; family Fagaceae; genus Quercus; species Quercus robur. The sequence continues at coordinate 1,714,152 of NC_065534.1, read as the reverse complement.
AACTTCACCCACGTCTCTATCTGTCAATACTCCTTCTGGGGGACAGTACTGCAGAACCACCCCCTGCGGGATGTGGTATTTCGCCCTAAAAGCCTCCATGGCGGTCGGAGTATCTACTAGATCCTTGAATCTACCCATCTAAGTCGAACTGGAGGGACGGGAATAAAAACCGAGGAGAAAATTGAAATCCGAGGAGAAATTTGAAGCAGCGAAACGCACGAAACTTACAAGTATCTTCACAAACGATCAGTAAGATGCTTGGAAATCTCTTCGAGGAAGGACGCTTCACAGAAATGACTATGGAAATTTGGAGAACGGGAGTGTTCGTAGATCTCTGGGCGTTGGAGTTCTCTGGACTTCTGATATGCAGATAAAAAAGAAAAAATGAACCTCTCTGGGGCTTTATATAGCTAGGTGGAAAAAAGGAAATCATTCCCGCTCAAGAATTCAGGGAAGAATGCTAGCCGTCGGATCTACGCCTCGCCGTTGGATAAAGGAGACACAAAGCCACCTAGAGTAAATAGCCGTGCCTCGTAAATTGTAGCGCGTCAAAAGTGACTGCCCACACGCGCGAACCAGGATCTAATTAATTCCATCCTTTATAATGTCAAAACCCCGCTTTTCTCCTCGGAAGGAGATCAAAAACAGGAGTTTTGAGGGGCTATTGGGGGGACCGGCCCAGAATAATAGGTTGGCTGGGCCCTGGGCCCGTCCGAGGACCAATCCGTCCGAGGAGACATCGTGGCCCAGGCAATCCTTATTTAGGCCCACTGGGGCAAAGAGAACATGTCCGAGGAGTAATTCCTCCTTGGACATTGCAAAATCCGGATCAAATGTGCATTCCAGCCACTGTAACCCATTCCCCAAATACGTAAAAAGGGAGGAAACCTGAAATATCTCAGCAAAGGCTGCCACCACCACATTAAATGCATCACAACCACTCTCCTGACCGTATTAATGAAGAGGAGACCCCTAAACAGTGTTACCTTGGCCACTGCAACTCACAAAAAATTGATAAGGGTGTCTGATGGGACAGGTGCTCAAGTAGGGGTTTGGATGATCAACAAGTGTAAAGCCCAGATGATAGGAGAGGGCCTATATGAAAACGTCTCCCAAGAGAAAGGGACGGAAGAGAGTGGAGAGGAGGAACACAGAAGAGAAATTTTACTGTATTAATATATGCCTATGAATGAAGTTTCGAGCCTGATCACTTAAGAGGGATCTTTCTTCACGTCCATCTTTTTTGTTCTTCTTTCTGTATTTCCCTAACCCATGCAACAAACCGTTTAAACTAACTGAAATCAAGTTCTTTAGCCCATACTCTACAAAAATTCATTATGTGGGACCTTTTGGACCAAGACTTGACCAACAAGGATTGGGCCATTAAAATTGTGCCCCTACAAGAGTTATTAACCATTTTTTAAAATAATATAATATTGGAAAAGAATAAAAAATAAAACAACAATAACAATGACAAATTCCAACTCTGTTTGGGAGCAAATGAAAGTTTCAATTTATTTTAGTTTTAAACTTCTTTTTGGTATTATTTATAGGTTCTGTTACACTTTTTAGTATTATTCATAGGTCACATTGTACTATTTAGCTAGCTTTTTAACTTGTTTTTTTTTACACTTTCAGTAAAAAAATTTAATTTTAACCAAATAAGCAGTTTCCAAAGGGACCCTCAATTTGGCACTGGAATGTTGTAATCTTACCGGGAAAGAGAAGCACCCAAAATTGCATGGCATGCACCCTATAATAGGGCCTCATTCAGATTCACGTAATCTTTGCTTCTATGATTGAATGACTAATGAATTGGACACATCTTAAAAAAGACACAAAATTTTAGATGTTTTACCTCGACAAGTTGTTTAAGTGTCTATGGGATGACCACAACATTATGATATCATGTAGCCCAACATTTGTTTTTTTGAGAAAAATGTAGCCCAACATTTCATATGTTTTTCATGATATATCACAAAATTTACACACAATTATTTACATGCAACATACTATATATATATATAACGAGTATATATTTTAATGCACATTCCATTATTCCAACTAATAATTAAATACTTGATAGTTGATACATTTTAAATCAGAGACAGAACTATGTTTAGATTGAGGAGGGCCATGCCCCCCCCCCCCCCAACTTTTTAAAAAAATTTACTTTTTTATGCATATAAATAAAAATTTTAAAATATGATCCCAAAATTTATATACTTGGCCCCCCTCTCCAAAAAAATTTACAAATTAACCCAAAAAAAAAAATTCAGAAAAACCAAAAAAACCAATCAAACAAACCACAAATCTAAAAAAAAAAAAGAAAAAAGAAAAAAGAAAAAAGAAAAAAGAAAAAAGAATACCCTTGAGGCAATATAGTAGATTAGGCTCTTCTTTCTCTAATTTGACCTCTCTTCTTTGAAATCTCTCCACAATCCTCTCTCTGCTCTCTCTAAGATGTGTTGTGTGAGCCCGTGAGGCAGATGTTCTACCAATTTTTATCTGATAAATGCTAGTAACTAATAGTGTATTAGTGTGTGAACTTGTGGCTATCGTTTTCATTGAAATAAAATAAAATAAAACAATTGTGTTGTGTTGTGTGAATGGTGAACTTGTGAAAGCCTAAATGGATAGAGGGGGTTGCGGCACGTGTTTGCTATAGTGCTAGATGGAGTATATATATGTGTCAAACTTTTGGTTCAAAAGAAGTAGCTAATGATAAAAATTGTTTTCATCCAAAATGAAGAAGTGTAAGGTATGTCTAGATAACACATGAAGAGTACTCATTCTACTATTTATTTAATTAATTTTGAAATACTTCATTATTTCCCTATCTTATAAATCTATAGTTCCAAAAATTAGTTTCAAACAAAAACCAAATAAACATTGATTTTTACTTTGGATAAAATCTCCTGACTGTACAAGTCAAGAAATTGTTTGAATGTTACGTACATGTAAAATAAATCCTTATAATTTATAGGACTTTTTATATGATTTCTAGATAATGGAAAAATCAACTATAATGTTTGATTATTTGAAAGAAAATACAAACAAATTTGAAGTCATTACTGATATCCTATTTTCTGAAAATCATCGAACAACATTTTGAAGAATCGCTATTGATGAAATAAGTATTAGTTCATTGCAATATGATTATATATTTTTGTCCACAAATGTGTGATTAAGATGTTAATAGACGTTACGAAATTCAATGAACTTATAGTAAGCTTGCCCCCCCCCCCCCCCCCAAAAAATTGCAAATCCTAGTTCCGTCCCTGTTTTAAATTGCATCCTTAAAAGGTAGTTGTTAACAAATATCTAGAATATATATAAAATTTGTGTTATGTATGTGAATCACATGTTATTTTGCATAATGTAACAAAACTACATCCTTTCCTCACAATGCAAATTTTCATGTGTTTATCAATTTCTTTATAATCTATAAATGCTTTGGACTTATTTTGGCTCATTTTATTTATTGTTTATAACTTATGGATTGTATTTGTCGTGATGAGACTAATTTTTGAATGGTTGATAATTACAACAACGAGGGGAGAATATTCAAATACCAATTCTTCTTTACAATGAGGGAGGAATATTCAAACTCCAATTCTTCTATTAAAGGAAAACAAGTTGTCAAATATGTGTTCAGCATTTATTTAGAAAATAATAGCTATAAGGGTAAAAGTATTTAGGGGAAAATATTCTAGAAAGCTACTATAGCCAACCTCCTCTAAAATATGGGTTACTTTTTTAGAGGTTTTTTTTTTCTAAAATTTTCTGAAAATCAATTCTATTTTGTCTCATGCTAACCTGGATAAGGAAAGTTAAGAATATTCTAACTCATTTTTAAGGTTGCTATCAATTATAGAAAAATGTTTTGAAAATCTTAGGAACATAGCAATGTTGTGAAAATATTATGAACCTAGTAGCACTTTCCTTTTTAAAATAGTAAAATATAAATATACCAAAAAAATAGTAAATAAAAAGGTACTTAAAAAAGGTAAACAAAAATAGCGAAGGGAAACTATAAAAGAAAGGCCCCAGCAAACCCAATATTTCTTCCATGACACAGAAATTTGGTAGTTGATCAAAAAAATAAAAAAGAAGCTGAGATGACCCACTTATTCCCAATGAATTTAGCAAAATTTGCTTCTTTTGTGATCACATTATTGGCTATTGTGGTAGTTGGAGATGGTATTTGTGTTATATGTAGAATGTCACTATGTCCTAAAGCAAATCCACCATTGCCCGTTGAAACCGTTTTTAAGCTACTAGCTCCATTACCAATTTGGCCATCAGGTATATATCTCTCAATATCATCTTTATTGTATTGATTCCGTTAACCATTTTCAAAATTTTGAGACTAAAATTTGATTGGTGTTGTATATTCGTTTAGGCCGTGTTTATCACACACTAAAATTGTGGGTCTAACTAACTGTTTCGAAATTAAACTCACAATTTTAATGTGTTATTTAACACTTGCATGTAAACATACGCTAGTGTGTAATAAGTCTGACCCTATATTCTCTTTTGTTGGAACACTATATGTTGTATATAACAACAATAGTAAGTCGTAGTCTTAAAATTGTGAGAACGGTTTAGTAAGTGTGGGCAACATGCGTAATTTTTATTTTATTTTATTTTTTTGGTGTTCTATATTACAATAGGAACAAGATTTGCAACTAGGTTTCTGAGTCTGGGAGATTTAATAGTGTTAGAAGCAACAGATTTCGAAGTAGTTTGGAGGACTCGTTCAGGTGGTCCAGACAACCTTGGAGCAACATTCTTTGAACCCTCAACAACTGATGATGCAGCACAAGGAAACAAGGTGCTAGGTTACTATAGCCAACCCAACAACAAGCCCTTCACTGGATGATCTGTACTAGCCTTTGATAGGTACTTACGTGGAAATATGAAGGCTCCGGTGGATTACAATTATGTGTGGAGCAACATGTATTCATCAGATGTCGATCAAGACGGTTTACAAAATGCCTAAATGGTTACAAAGCCTTAGGGCTTGTTGTCACAAACGCAACTCAGAAGCCATCCCTAGATAAAATAAGTTGTGTTAAAGCTGAGCTCACTAAGCAATGTGAGCATTTCAACTGGATTTGGGGTGCTGAAGGTATCAATGTTTATACTACAAGGCCCAGCACTAGAGGGACCCAAGCTATGGGAGTTCATTTGGGTTCATTTGTAGCCCAAATTGGTGTAGTTATGTTTGATATAGCTTGCTTGAAGAATACCAATTCTGATTTATCTTCTATGCCTACTCTAGAACAATTTGAGCCAATAATTAAAGCCTACTCTCCATAGGTGTACTTTCATCCTGATGAAAAATACCTGCTTGCTTCAATGGAATGGTTTTTTGAGAATGAGGATTTCCCCTCGTCCCCTCTCTTATATAATAGTCCCCCATTGTCTCAAAAAACCATTCCACTGAAGAAGGCAGGTATTTTTCATCAGGATGAAAGTACACCCATAGAGAGTAGACTTTAATTTTTGACTTAATTTGTTCTAGAGTAGGCATAGAAGATAAATCAGAATTGGTATTCTTCAAGCAAGCTATATCAGACATAACCACACCAATTTGGGCTACAAATGAACCCAAATGAACTCCCATAGCTTGGGTCCCTCTAGTGCTAGGCCTTGTAGTATAAACATTGATACCTTCAGCACCCCAAAATTGGCATTCTGGCGACTCAACCTCGCGACTGGTTGCAAACCATTTCATGCAAACCATTTCAAAATTTTGAGATGTGGTGTATGATCTGAACTTGTTAGCATCATAATATCATGTCGATGATCGAGTCTTCTTTGACTTAGGAGTGAAGCTATCAAGGTCAATCACCGATTCTTTTCCTTTGCTACTACTTCCTTTCACAACTAATTTCTTGAATGGAGACATTATCAAGCTGTATCTAGTCAAATCAAAGAGCAAGATGAAATGTAAAGGGCAACAAACTTGATTAGCAACAAGTTAGTACTAGCATAATGGACATAAAAATAGAATCATGACATTGAACACTCAATCTTGTCAAAGAGTATGTGTGTGTGTGTGCATCAAATGCAAAGTGTGTGCAAATTAGGTCAACGTGTAAAAACCCATAATCATATGATGTTTCAAAAATCAAAGAAACATGATTATCCCTACAGCCATTGTATTCTATGGAATCCATAGAAACACAAGAAAATGTCTATGAGACATTTTATCATGGACATGATATGCACAACATAACACAAACATGGTAGAATGCACAAAAATGAGAAATAAACATGAAAAACATGTATATTAGGCATTATACTACCAAAACCAACAAAACCCATACATCAAACTTAACAAAATATCAACAAACCATATTCCGACATCATATTTTCAAATCTCAACAAAAACACAAAATCCAAGAAATCAAGGGATAGAAACATGAAATACTTTGAGAAAAAGAGAAAACCCATACCTTTTTTTGAAGAGTAGTGAAGGATAGATGAAGAAAATGGAGGTTTTATGAGTGAAAATGGTGGTTTTGGAAGAAGGAGAGGCGGACAAGACAATGAAACAGCACGTGATACGAGGGAAAATTGAAAAGTTTTTGAAAATTGTCTTGGATATAACCCTATTTGTGCAAAACACACGTTTTTCGCGACTGAAATAAGTTGCAAGAAAGTCGCTAGGTCAAGTCACCAAAATCCCGTATGACAAATTTTGAAAAATTTGTTTGTGTTTTTCGCGACTGGAAGGTTCACTCACGAGTAGGTTACGAAGGGAGTTGCAAATCATTTTGAGTAAACTCGCGACTAGAGCTTCCACTCGCGAACCAGTTGTCAAAGTGAGTTGCGAAAATGCTAAAAACCCAGAAAATTGAAATTTTTCTAAGTCTTTTTCGCGATTGGGGGCTTGACCCGTGAGAGTGAGTCGCAAAAACAGAGTTGCATAGTTTTTGAAATTTTTGAAAATTTTCAAAACAAAAACACTTTCCAAAAACAATTAAAATACTCAATAATATTTTTGTGTTTGATCAACATATGATTGAGTAAGTGCAACACATTTAATCAAGTACAATCACATGAATGAATAATGCATTCATTGAACATAAACATGTGTGATGTGTGTGGGTATCAAAGATGAGATAGTCCTTAGTTTAATGTGAGGTTTCAATGATCAATTCAACCAAGACATACATAATTAGCACGAGGAAGAGTGACCAATCTCAATTATAGAAGTATGCATATATGAGCTCCCATAAAACTTGAAACATAATTTTGAAGCTTTTCATTTGGCTTCATACATTTCATAACATTTGATCATTTTGGAACAATACATCTCATTTTGAGATCGATGCTTGAAATTTTTGATATTTCAATTTGATTAGCAAGCCTTTGGCTTTTGGGCACCATACATTTTCATAAAAGTCATTTTCCCTTTTTCCTAGTCAAATACTAGTATATGTGACGGTTTTTACAGCTCATTATCTCTTTTCATTTTGAGAATAACATTGGTTGAGATTGTTAAGCAAAAAAAATAAAAGAGTGGGAAGATATATAGGCACAAGTCTATGCAATTCTCAAGATCAACAAAACCATTAGCTAATCATTCATGACAAGTTTGAAGATCGATTTACAACAATCACACATAGATGTCAAGATTTTTCCCACAAAGATAGATGTGCATACAAAACAAGCTAAGCTCATAAATGCATTAAGCCATTAGTACGGAGGTATAAGGCTAAACTTACAAGAGATATGTGCTCAAACATATACGATCAAACTTTTTGAATTTTTCACTTTTTATGTGGTTTTGGATTTTTTATTCACACAAAACTAAAACATAAAAGTAAGATAAAAAACAAAAGTAATGCATATAAAGAAATGCAAGATGCACAAAATGCATGAAGATATGACCTTCAACGCATGAAGGGTCCTACAAAGATTGAAAGAATTAGATCAAAGACCAAAAGAGCAAAAGGCTCAACCATAGGAATCCTTCCTCATCCAAACAGAACAATTGTTTGGAATAAGTGTCCCATGAGAAGTGAGACGAGGGTTGGAAGAATGAGAACCGGAGATGTACATAGATAATGAGTTAAGAGCATTAAACACTTTTTTTAACAACATGCTATTTTCACTCAAATCCGATTTACCCTTTTTAGCACAACTTCCAAGAAGCTTAAGTTTTTCTTTTCTTTTAATTCTTTTAAGAGCATGAAACTTAGAGTAAAGAGGTCTTAGATGACTAAAGGGGCCAAAATTGGGAATTAGCACTGTTTGCCAAACAATATAATTAGTAGGCATTGTTACAAAACTATATTTTTTACTAACATCTCGAGTTTAAAAGACTTGATTTAGGGCTTATAAATCGAGTTTCAAAGACTTGGTTTCAGTGTTCTGATCACGTCTGATTTGGCACTTTTTCCACGTGGTGTCCACCTGGAAATCAAGTCTCTAAGACTCGATTTATAAACTATTCTCAGTACATGATTTAAAATCCAGATTTGGTCTCTCATGTACAAACCATTCCCCCCACCCCACCCCACCCCACCCCACCATTCATCAGACCATGGCAAACCTCCACGCCACCACCAATGCACCACCATGCCAAACCCATGCCGTGCGACCTAGGCATCAACCCACAGCCATCTAAACTCCAAACCACCAATCCAGTCAACCCATAGTCACCATGGCAAACCCCCATGTCACCACGCAGACCTGACTAGAAGCCAAAGAACCCACAGCCGCCCGATCTAGCCAGACCCCGCCACCACCACACCACTGCGCCAGACCCATGCCGCACAACCCAGGCATCAACCCACAACCACCCGATCCAGCCAACCCACAGCCACCCAAACTCCAAACCACCAATCTGGTCAACCCATAGTCACCCAAACTCCAACCACGCTGTGGGTTTTTGGATTTTCTTGTAGAGAACCCCGATCAACAAGCCAAATGGGTCGTGGGTTTTGGGGTTTTTATTTTTTTAATCTAGATTTTAGGTGGTTGTTGGGGGTGGATTTGGTTGGATTTATGCTGAATTGTTGGATTAATGCTCGGATTTGTGGGTTAATAGTGGTTGGTTTATGCTTGTATTTGGTGGTGGTTGATGGTGGCTGATCTGTGTTTTGTACTCCAGACACTTGAAAATTTTTTCAATGTTTTACAGATATAAATTGAGTCTCTAAAACTCGATTTCCAAGTAGACGCCACGTGGAATCGGGCCAGCTTAAATCTGATCCAAACATGAAAACTGAGTCTTTGAGACTCGGTTTATAGGCCCAAAATCGAGTCTTTGAGACTTGAGATGTTAGTATGAAATATAGTTTGAAAACAGTGCCTACTAATTATATTGTTTGGCAAACAATACTAATTCCCAATTTTGACCCAGTATCGAGAATAGGGAATCTTTGGAGCCTCGAGTAAGAAGTAATAAGAACTGATAAACAATTTGCTTGTCTTTCCCACGGGCTACTGAAATTAGAATTTTCCATTTGAAATTTTATACTGCAGATTATAAATTTGGTTGTGAGCTACTCAGCTACATCGTCCAAATGATGACACCAAGAGTAATAACAAAATAAATTAAACATGTATATTATGTCTATCTCTTATGAATATCCTCTTATGGCAAAAATTATACTAGTAGAAGAGCTGAATTTAAATATTGAATAAATAAAAACAAATTACAAATCACTATCAAAACTAATTGATAAATACTGAGATTCCAATTGCTTGCAACTAGATAAATATATAGTTCAGCACAAAAAATCGATTTTTCTATGTAGGCTGCTGTTTTTGTACTTTCTGACTGACTTTGACCATCATTGACACAATTTAATTAATTAATTAGGTAGAAAGACAAAAAAAGAAGATAGACCATGCATAAAACGTCCAACCTATTACATACTAGCATATAACTCACACTATGTGCAAGGCTTGTATATATATTTTTTTTGATAAACAGACTATAGAACTTTCATTAAATCAAACCACAAGACACATCATGAAGAAAAGCTTATTCAAGAAAACAAAAGATTTTTTTCAATCCAATCTAAATAATCATAAATGCCTAAAACATATTTTGCTAAAAGATGAGCAGGTCTATTGCCTTGCCGATGAACATGAGAGAAATGAACATTGCGAAACTCACGACTTGCAACTAATATTCCATACACCACAGGTGCCACTGACGATGGAGTTGAAACATTCTCACACAAAGATTGAACAATATAAAAGAGTCACCCTCCAAAACAAAGTCCAAAATACCAACTTTCTTTGCAAACAGCAAACCCTATGCAAATGCTTTAGCCTTAACTTCAATAGCTCCCAACGGTGCCTGAATTTTTTTACATAAACCAACAATGAACTTATCTTCATGATCTTGGATGATAACCCCTACCACAGCAGCTTTTTGTGAATAAAAAATAGCCCCATCCACATTGACCTTATAGGCCAGAGCTATTGGAGGAGTCGACTACTACTACCCTTGCTAGGAACAATCAATACTTGCTTAAAACCACATTGACCACAGACCCACACCATCCAATCTCTATCTGACTTCTTGTCCATGAGGAAGACAATTTTGGGCTTCTCTATCCTAACTACCTTCTTTAAGGTATTAACTATATGAGGGTTCCCAAGCATCCGACAATATAATTCCAACTTAAAAGACTCATTATTCCTAGTAGGGGTGTTTAGCAACCTCCATCGATCCCAAATGTGTGGCTAAAAGAACACTAAGCTTTTTAGTTTCCTCAACAAACTTCACCTTCTTATCCGTAGATGAAGAGGACACACTCCTAGTGAGTTTTCTATTTGAACTCACTTGAACTTTGGAATTCTAGTCCAAGTTCGAAGTTTACCAATACGAGTTTTCCTAACTTTATCTTGCTTCTCACAACCCATATTAAAATAAACTCCACTATTAGCCAACTCATCCAACTCATGAAAAGGAATGTGCTTATTTAAATGACTCTCCAAATCTTGTATAACCTATTCTCGATAGGCTCTTTATCCACCTTTTCTGGCATGCTAATAGATGATAAACTACCAACAACTTCCACTTCTGACTCACCAACATTTAAATTTGAATTTAGGCCCCCAAGACCTTCGGATAATTCATTATCAATCTCTCTCAGAGTATTCTCAAAATTCTCAAAATATATTAATTCATTAATAAATTTTTCATCTACCACATTCCTCTTAATGACTAGTAGTGGGCTACTAATAGTCATTTTTTTTTGGGTGAATTAGTTGGCATTAAGCGACCCTACTACAGATTAACTAAAATACAATCAAATTGTATTGCTCAGGGGTAAAATAAAAGAAGCTATAGTCCAAGGTCTAGAGACACTAAGTGTCCGTTTGGTTTGCATTTTGGATTCACGTGTCTGTCTAGCTTTTTTTTTTTTTTTTTTACTAGCGTCTCTTGCACTGTTCATTTCCATGAATAGTGCATTAAGGAAAATGAACAGTATTTTGTGAGTGTGAACAGTAATAGGAATTTTTTTTTTCCCCAGCAAAATAAGCAATATCCAAACGCATACTTAATGTTCTACACTTCTACTACAATTGTACTAGCTTTTACTACATATGGTACTACATATGGTATTGTATTTATATGCTATTAGACCTAGATTATTTTTATAGCAAAATTAGGCCTAGAACTTTTGGGCTTATGTATAGGCTCCTATATTTATAGTTTATACGCACAGTACCATTACTATAGAATATCTTGTTTTTTAATTGAGAGACAACACTAGGAAATAGTGTTTATTTTAATCCTGAAACAAAAATGAAAGGTAGGGGTGAAAAAAAAAAAACTAGTAGGTTGGAAGTTGCATCTGTTTACATGTTTTTCCAAATACTCAAAACTAAAAACATGCAAATTTCAGATTTGATATTCCATTTACAAAAAAAAAAAAAAAAAAATCAAATCAATTTTCTTCATTTTTATTTTTCCTTTAATTTGCAACAATGTTAGGTCACCCAACAAATGTAAGACTATAAACTAAACAAATCAATATTTATTTTTTAATGAAATAAAAATTACTTAATTAAGAAAGAGCTCTGGATTCCGGAACACAACTCACTGGAACACACACATACTCACCAGAACACACACACACACACTCACCGGAAAATGATACAAAAGTTTAAATGTTGACAATTTTCTTACCGAAAAAAAAAAAGTAGATGATGACAAAGTTTGTTAATAAGTCACAATTTGTTTCAATTTAGGCTAAGAAAGTAAAAACTCAAGTAGAAAAGAAAGAAAAAAAAAAAAATAATCCCAGCAACTAGATCATAAGATCCATCATCCATCATCTATCCTCGGCCTCAAACAAGGAACGCCGCACAACAACATTATAAAATTTCAAAAATCCAAAATCAAAATTTAAATGAAGTCAAAAAAAAAAAAAAAAAAATCGTCACTCTTACGAATGTTTTTAAGAGATTTGTTAATGAATCATTTTAGAAAAATTTTCTTACCATTTTCAGGGAAAATATAAAAAGTTGAAAAAATAGTTCATTACTTTTTTCTTTTTTCATAAAAAATTTCTATAAACTAGTCCCTTAGGACATCTATTAACTTTCCCTTTACAAACTTGCTATGTGTTGAGTGATTATTTATAAGTGAAAATATGATATTAGTGGTGAGTCCGAATGAGAACTAATAAAAATTTGTTATAGTAACAATTTGTAAAACAGTTTGTGATTGTAACATTAGTTTTCTTGTAAGTTGTAACTAAGATTTTGTTTTTATGTTTGGTAACATTATATATGTCAATGAGCTATATAATAATGAAAATTTTTGCCTTTAAATATGCTTAGAACCTTGGGTTCCGACTACTAATAGGATAATATGACATGTATCACGTCATTTATACATGACTCACTTGATTAGTTGTATTAAATGAGTCATATAGATTACAAATGACGCAAATAATTAGTAGTTGAGGCTAAGGCTCTAAAAATCTTTGAAGCCAAAAATGATTCTCTAATTAGAAAGAACATGCTATGCTTTATCAATGAGTTATACAAGTCTTCGCAATAACACATAAAGTGTTAGCCTAGTATTAGATAGGCTTTAACCTTTGATGTGCATTTTTTTTTTACAATTATAGTTCAATAGTTTCATCACAAATTTTTTAATACCATTCTTCTATTCCCTAGGCAAATTTTATAATTGTATCCAATCTATTGTTAAGCCAATTAAGGGTGAAGGGGAAGCCCATCTTGTTAGGCATTTCTTCGTTTTGGGGGTTGAGTGGTCTCAAACTCTTAGTAGTGAATAAGGGTGGTAATTTGTGTTTGTGTGTCAGATTTGCATTGTGTTGATCCGTGAGTATTTGATTATATAGGTTGATATGAACACGATACATTTATTAAATGGATCAGAATTCCTAAATCATAACACAACCTATTTATTGAATGAGTCCATCATGTCAACTCATTTATCATATTTTACCAAAGCAGAAACAAATTCAAATTTTACAATTAACCCAATTGATATGAACTATGAAAATCAAACAAATAGTTTTTTTTTTTTTTTTTTTTAATATAAATTTCAGAACTTAATAGCGTAATTGTATCACAAATAATCATTGAAAACTAAAGCATATCTCAATATCGCTTATAACCTATCACAATATGTCAAACAAAATAAATCACAACAGCTAATGCTAGATCTTAGCAATCAATTTAAGGAAAGTAAATAAAGGTAAAGGTAAAGGACAATGACGATGATGCGATGGTAGCAGAGAGTTTGGGGAAAAAAGTAAAGGATGATGATGACTAAGGTTGTGAGTGATAGAGAGAAATGAAGGACAAGGGCAACATCGACTTGCCATTGTAGTGATAGAAGGGTAAAGGTGGCTAAGAAAATAAGGTGAGGTGAGGTGAGGTGAGGTGAGATTGAGGTATGAGAGTGAGTGGCGGCCATAGGGCTTGGGAGAATGCAACTAGGAAAGAAAATAAGTTTATATACATAGGGTTTTGAAGGGTATGTTGATAAAATGACATTCAATTAAAACAGGTCAAATGGATTCCATGGATTGAACACGAACATGACACGTTTATTAAATGAGTCAATTATGTCAATCCGTATGACATGAACCCATTAAGCCTCAAACCATAACCTACTAATTTCGTGTCGTACTCATCAATCGTGTCTAATTTTGTTACCTTACTAGTGTGGATTGTGAAGTATGTATGTCTACTTTTTACTTGCTAAGCTCAATAAGCTTAGGGTTACAAATTTTTATTACAATTAATAACATGATATAAAATGGTACAGAATGAAAGGAGTATTAGTGATATTACTCCAATTATAACTTATTATATACATGGGTTTTACACCTTATCCTTATAGAATTTAATCTCATATATATATATATATAACTTCGAAAAATATAATTAAAACAAATTGTCCAACAAATTGTCCCTTGTATTTTCTTTTGGGTGGGAGATGGAGATGGTGGCGTTGTTGGACAACAACCTAATTTTCCCGAGCCCAACTATGGCAAGACTTGAGGCTAGTATTGGATTAATTCAGTGGCCCAAAAACCCTTATCAAGTGTTTGGATTATTTCTTTCATCAAGGGACGGACCACTTTGTTGTACTATCTTTAAATGACTAATTAATTGCCTTGGTCAATTCTTGCCTGGCCCACTCTTGGTCCCACTATGAGAGAAATAATTAGGCTCACTGATTCGGGATGATAAAAATTAGGTTCTATTAACCTTGGGCTGAAAGGTCACTTCTCAATTTAGCCTTGCCGCTTAGGCATCTCTTTAAATTTGCTGTTGGCCCGGCCCATCACATGGTCCATGATTATTTGTTCTTCAAAATCGCAATTCTATTTTGTTCATGAGCTATATTCATCGAATGATTGAATCAATTTGACTGAAGATTTTTTTTTTTTTGTTTCTTTAATTTGTCATTTTAGTTGGTTAATTTTACATTTTTTTTATTTAGCTAAATAATAGGGGTTGCTAGCCTAGATCTGTAAAAGCTCACTTGAATACAAAGGCCTGTAGTGGAACTATATCACTAATGTGAATGCCCTAATATAGGGTACCAAGCCACAAATTAAAATGACTGTTTCTATAGGTGTCTTATTAATAAGTACCCTAAGGGCATAAGTTAAAAATTAATAAATACTAAATTATGAGTTGTAATCATGGTTTTAAAAATTGGATTGGATTGTCTGGTTCAATCGGGAACCAAGCACTAATTTAGTTCGATAAAAACCCTAAACAAGTATAAAACTAGTCAAAACCGGGAGGAATTGGTCAAAAATTGAGAATCGATACAAAAAACGGTTTATTGACAGTATCGATTTTTAAAATCATAACTTTAATGCACATTTTTCAAAGAAGAAAATACACTTTTTAATAATTCATTAGCTTACACGCATAAATTCATTGAAATTATGTGTGTTTTATATATGTGTTAGGTCTAGTTAATAAATTATTTTAGAAAATTTTTAATATTACTTTTATGAAAAATATAAAAAAGTTATTAAAAAAATTAATTATTTTTTCTTTCCTATAAAAAAATTTAAAATATTTTCTAAATCAATACTTTTAAGACATCAAGGCCCCATTTGGTACGCGAGTTCAAATATATGTTTTCAGTTTTTAAACAACATTACACGTATTTTCACACACTCTTTTACCTACACATATTTCCAAAAAAACTGAAAATTTTTTTTTAAACATACATACCAAACGAATGCAACCACATCAGTGGATGCAAAAGATTCCTTCTATTTTACACAAAAAATCTACTTTTTCTAGTTTGCACAATCAATTTTACAAAACACCCACATCAATCCATCTATTATACACTATATTTGATATAAATAATATTTTTATATTCTTTTTTTAATATTATTTTACCTACCCGTTTCTTTTTCCAATACTTCCTTTTCTTTCTTTTTCGTTATCTCTGCTGTTTCCTCTTTCTTTTCTTCCTCTTCTTTCTTCTTCTTTCTCTCACGTTCAAAGCCTAGAAGCACCAGAGCAAGAACTCCATCAACATCACAAGCACCACAACGCCTCTCCAATCCATCGATCTCCGTTAACCTAGAAGCACCATCACAAGCACTCCATCAATACCGATCTCCGTCAACCCACAAAACTGATCTCCATCAACACCGATCTTCGTCAACCCATCGCAAGCACTCCATCAACACCAATCTCCATTAAAACCGATCTCCATCAACACTGATCTCCGTCAACCCATCACCGATCTCCATCAACACTGATCTCTATCAAAACCGATCTCCATCAACACCGATCCACATCAACCCATCACTGATCTCCATCAACATCGATCCACATCACCGATCCAAATCACCTCTCCAATCCACGATCCATAATAACCGATTACCAATCCAACGATTTTGTTCTAGTGGTTGATTTTGTTGTTGATTTTGTGGTTGGTTTTTGATGTTTGTAGTTGATTTTTGATTTTGTGTTTGTGGGAGTGTGTGTATCAGAGGAAGAAAGAACATGATGATGGAGGGTTAGTTTTGCAGATGGAGAAGAGAGAGAGAAAAAAGTAGCGAATCAGAAATTATTAAAATATTATATACACATGCTACAGTAACCGTGCGTGTATATTTGCACGGTTACTATAGCTAGTGGATAAATGTACAAGATTATACAAGATTTTAGAAGCACTAATGTGGAGCAATTTTGAGACAATGTGTAAAAGTGGTGTCTTTTTCTATTATACAAGAAGTGGATGCTCTAAGTTGTTCTAAAATTGAGAAGGGATAGCTTATAACTACAATTTATCCGACCATAAATTTATGAATATTTGATACGGACTTCTCCAAAGCACCCATGATTATAGCTGTCATTCCCCGTTTGTCATTGGTATAGCTACACTGGTCAATATTTCTCTGCTATCATACGTACTTGAATGTGAGTGATCATCACACGGTTCCTATAATTATAACTATGACAAAGACACCTTATGGCATGTATCTCTGGAAAACCCAAGTTTTTTAAATTTGAGTTACATCCATACACAGTTACTCCATTCTATTACTCCTGAAGTGAATGTTTCTATTACCCTATCAATGAAATAGATTTCATTATGCCGTATCTGAGGGGAAAAAAATGCTTCTAACCTTTTACAGAAAATATTTTGAATTCAGAAAAATATAGTACCATTCTTCTTATCTTTTATTAGACATGGCAAAACGGCAGGTCGGGTTGGGTTAATCGGGGTATGGGTTAAAATGGGTTTGAGTCAAAATGGGTCTTTTTAAGCTGGTTAGAAATGGGTCGGATCAATCAGATTTCGGGTCAGGTCGGGTTAATCCGTATTTTTCACTTGAATTTTATTTTTTAAGGAAAACAATAGGTATTTGTCATTTGGAAAGTCATGCAGCAAATTACTTGATGTAAAATGCATTATTTTGAATTCACCACTCATATAAAAATTGAGTCCAGCTAAACAAATTAATACTTGTTCAATAATTTTAAAATTATACAAATTTTAACACTACTAATCAAAACAAAATAGTATAAAAGATAAGTAAAACAAATACACAAGTTTCATTTCTACACAATATTAACATCAAAAAACATAAACAAAATTACAAATGCCTTATTGGATAACTAATTTCACAAAGAATAAAAACATATAAGAAATTTACAATCTTGAAAACTAATTTTATAATCTATTATCAATTATGGTTGGCACTCTATTTCAATTTGAGAATATGCATTAAAGTTTGATTGTTTACTTATTTATATATACATGAGCTCTTTTATAAATTTTATGTCATTGTTAAACAACACACACTTTAGGAAATATCATAATTTATTTTGAAAAGCTGTTTATTTTGGACATGAATTGTTAAAAAATAGGCTTAAGCATTTATAATTTATGCTAATTTCATTACTACTTTGACTTCACTCTTTTCACACTTATGAATATTTCTCATATATGTCTATAATTTTAAATATATGTTTTTAACTTTACTGTAACTAGATTATCTTGACATGTATTTTGTTATTTGATATCTTTACTCATTATAGAATGCCTCAACCATTCATCTTCAATTTATTTGCATGCAATTATTTAAAGGTCTCTCAATTGTTTCCTTAAAGCTCACAACAAATAATTAAACCAACATTGTCTTTATTTTATTTTATTTTATTTTACAATTAAAAAAAAAAAAAAAATGTTCAGGTCATGGATCGGGTTGGGTCACAAGTCAATTCATTTTTGTTTTGAGTAAAAAAAATTCATGTTCAAGTTGGGTATTTTTTGGATTGGGTCAGCAAATTCTGTTTTGTTTTGCTATGTCTATCTTTTTTTATCGCTACATTATTCTTGTGTTTTTAGATGATTAAAACAACCAAAATCACATCACCCTCAAATTTTATTAATGCCGTTCTTAACAATATATATCAGTAGCACTCAACAAACATTGAGTGTTTTTTTTTGGGGGGGGGGGGGGGGGGGGGCTTTCAAAGAAAAAAAAACAAAACATTTATTGAGATTTTGTAACTTTTATCTTTTGAGTCATCTATACATATACACTCTTCTTAACTGTATGTTTGGATGAACTTTTTTTTTTTTGGGAAAGAATGTTTGGATGAACTTATATCATCAGTTTATGTGACTTATTTTGTTTATTGCATAAAAGTGTAACTGTATTTCAAAAGAGACTATACACTAAAGAGTTTAATATTTCGTTTTTTACCGTCAAAAGAAGAAGAAGATTGATATTTTTCTTTCATGATTTGACTAATAAGGTGTTAGGTATATATCAATTTTAATAAAGTCCAAAGGAGAAATGTTAAAAACGAGTTTTATCATTTATGATGCTGCTGCATGCGGGTCCTACAAATGGATATCCCTAACATATTACAATTTATAAAACCATTAACACACAGAGAAGAGACACAAGTTGGCTTTTCAAAAAAAAAAAAAGAGACACAAGTTGGTGCTGATGCAATTAAGTCGAACCCCAGCTGAGTAAGGAAATGCTGAGACACTGAAATGGAAGCACAAAACAAAAGGGGCAATTCAGTCATCAGCAGGGAAGAAAATATGTAGTAAATTGAAACCAATGCATGATAGCATATCTTTGTAGCCAGAGATTTTTACAATTAAGTAAACAACTTTGCTGTCAAAAAGCCAAAATGGTAGTACCATTCCTGTTTACAAACGTCAAATACTCTCTCTAAATTTGAATATATCCCGGGGACAACGGCTATTAATACTTGACAGTCCCACACTCTCTCCAACCCAACAATGAGAGAAATTTATATATAAAATTAAACCAAAAATAAATAAAATAAGCAAGAAGAAAAACCCAAAGCTGCAGTGTTGGTTTACTAGTTTGTGTGAGTAAAAGGTGCGAAGTCCGAAAATTCAGAAAGTGAAATAAGAAATATTAGAAGGTTCCAGGAATCAAGGGTCAAGCTCATGTGTCTAGACCCATAAGATAAGGAAGTACTAAAGTGACAAAGTCATTTCTTTCTTCTGCTATTCTCTGAATTATCCAAAACCCCACTTCCTTTACACTCTATTCTGTGAGTTAGAGATCTCTTTGAGCAACTTATGGTCATCCATTTTCCACTACAACAACTACAATGATAGTTCCTTCGGAAGCTTGTGCAAGAGCAAGAGGAACAAGGCATGTTAGAGCTCCTACACCAACAACAACAACTAGTACTACTAGTAGTACAATTTTGCTGTTGTGGGTCATCTTAATTTTCACTCAAATAAGTTTTTGTTTGGCTGCTCATGAAGAATCTGGTAAGTTCATTAGGTCTCCGCCGAGGAAAGATCGTTTTTCTCAGACACCATTGTTTCATGCACCTTCAACTTCTGCAAGTAGTAGTAGTAGTACTACTCCAGGTCAAGCTGGTGCGGCCACCATTAATGGAGATTCAGACACAGTATATGGGGACGAGAAGAGAATAATTCATACGGGTCCAAATCCTCTTCACAACTAGTGAAAAAAAATGAAAAACCACTGGTGGGTTTTGCTTTTGCTTTTAATGCTACAGCCAAATTTAAAGTGGGGAAATGTTTGTAAGATCTTTCTGTTATCAGCTTTTTGTTCCTTTTTCAATTATTATTTGTATTAGAACGAGAGCATAGCTTTAGCCTTTTCAGTGCGAGTTTAATGACGTTATGGGCAGTGAAGAAATGGTGAGAAAGAACTGTTGAGAAAGGGGAAAAAAGCTGGACAATGAATAGGCTAGTGTTTAATGCTCTTGCTTCTTTTGCAGTCTTCTTTTTTTCTGTACCTTCTGTTAAAACTTGCTTGAATTTAATTGGTGTAGTTACTGTTTTTTTTTTTCTACTTTTCTAGTTTGTTTTGCCTGAATATTATCCGAGCACCTCACTAAACTTGGTAAAGTATTTGATTACCACTATGGAATGTCTTTTGGTCAATTATTTAAAGTTTTTTCAATTAAATTCAACTGTATGCATGGTTGTATTTTTTTTTGAGAAGAATATGCATATATGGTTGTATTTGATTTTGAATACATGATTGAATTTAATTGTTTTTGTAAAAAAAAATTATTTTTACCATATTAGTTAAAAGATGCTAGCATCACAAACATGCTATAGAAATTAAGATTAAATCTTTAAACACGTATGGGCATGTTTAATTAGGTGATTATATATGGTGGGGCATTTCATCGAGTTAAAGTTTCTTCCCTTACATGGTGACAATGAAATTCTTGCTACTGACTTGATAAACTTCACGCAATGCTAGGCTAGGCTAGGCAAACTCCTACATGTATTACCCTTCACTAAGAGAGTGCATGCCCAATGAAATTGGGTATCAGAAGTAACTAGCATTTGCATGCCATTTCCCATTTATTAGAAGTGAGAGGAGTGTACCCAAATATCTGGTCCTTTCTTTCTGGTTGTCTGTGTTATGCATTGGTATTAGCACCCAAAAAGGAAGACAAAAAGTGGAACATGGTAAAATTGAGGCATTATTATCCAAGAGAGTATTAAATTAGACTCTTTTTAGTCTTTCAAAACAAAAATTAGGCCTTTTTAGGTGTAGGTAAGAGTGCTGATGATTGAAAATTGATTTATTATCAACTTTATTAGGGAGTTCCGGCTGTCTGACTAATTTGACATATCCATGAAACATTTAATCTTGTTACATAATATAGCCGATTATTAATGTATAATAAAAATAATGTCGGTGGTAAATTGATGTAAAAATAAGTTTATTTTAAATTTAACTTCTCACTTTAACATATTATGAAAAAAGGAGGAGGAAAAATTGGTGTTTATGTTATTATTTTTAGTAAAAACACAAACAAACAAAAAAGAAAACAAAAGTTCTTGACCTTTTTTGATCAGATGAATCAGAGCATATAATATGGGAGAAACATGGTTGCTGTGGTCCTTGAGAGAGAGAGAGAGAGAGTTTGACACTGGCCAACTTTGTTTTAAAGTATTGGGCAATTTGGCTAGTTGTTGGACTCTGTTTTAATTGATTATTCCTAGAAGCTCCCATTCTATTTTTGACTTTTTTTTTATTACTAAAATTCTATTTTTGACTTGAAATGTGCCTAGCACTGAAGCTGCATTTAAGCTGCATTTGTGTTTTTTTGATGGATCCTATGATATTGTTCATAGATAAGTTAAAGTACAAAAATGCGTGAATAATATTCATAAACAGTATTTTATCTTTAAAAAAAATATTTTACTACAGTATTTTTAACAATAAATTTTCAATTTTCAAAGAATAAACAGTATTTAAACCGATCGGAAATCGCAAAACCATAAATTTTTCTTCACAGATAGAAGAGAGGATGCTTTGCCTGTACAACTCTCAAGGCCAACGCGGTTTCTTAAGATTTTTAGGACATTATTGTACGCCCAACATTTTTTTTAATGGGTTTTATATATAGCAGTCATTTCGGGCGCTTCCCATTTTTTGATACTTCAGCCACTTTCTCCCTTTAATTGACAATGCTGCCCCTGCCATTCTTTATTTGTTTTGTCACTTTATCTTTGTCTTTTTCATTTATTTTATTTTATGAGTTACTTAATGCTAAGTTGGATTTGTTTTGCCATCAGATTTTTTTGTTTAACTTTTAATATATTTTGTTTATATACAAATTTTAAATTATTCATTTTTTTTCACTTTTTTAAAGTATAAATATATTTTAATCCATTTTTAACAAAAAAAAAAGCTAAATAAATTAATTCGAAATGAACATACAATTGATGATATGATATATTCTCTCCCATATTTCATAAGTTGAATATGAAACTTTCGCTTACTTTTAAGATTAAATTAGCACAAGTAACTCTAGTTCTACATTTATTTACATTTCTACTCAGGAAAAAAATTGCATTTCAGTGCCATTTAATCTTTTTTTTTTTTCCTTGAATATATATTTAGTATGGGTTTGGACTTTGGATTTTTTTTGGGGGTAAAACTTAAATAGTTGCTTAGATGCATTACTTTTAAGTTTTATCCAAACTCAGACTTAGAAGTGGGACTGTTCAACAAATATTTTACTTCTTGTTTCAGTGCCACCTTCGGAAAAAACAAATTTCATACACTCAAGGTGAGATCCTTATATAAAAAACAACCTACAGAAACTTCCTTGGAATGAGTTTTGTCAACGAAACCCTAGAAAACCAGAAGAAATGGCTGGAGAGAGAGAGAGAGATCTTCCTATATAGTAGTAGTAATTAAGTTTTTGGTAAGTTCTAAAGATTCTGTTGAAGAGAACAAAAAACGAAGGCTTTTTTATTTTGCCCAAGGGAGTAGTATCTCCCCATGACATGAATGTTTGCTTGTGGCCATTATGGAGCATATAAATGCGTGCGTTAAAGAGGGTGTCATAACTCATAAGACTGCAACTACCTCATCTCTCTCTCTTTATCACTTCCTTTAATCTTTTGTTTATTGCTTCCACCCACCTCCTACTTTTGGTGCTTTGCAGCTAGCATTTTCTTTTCTTTTATTATTATTTGTCTTTAAAAAATAAAAAAAATTATCTTTCCCTTTTTTTTTTTTTTTTCATTATTTCGCCTATAAATTTAGGAACATAATATTTTTCACAATTATTAACATAACTGGTTAGAATTGGCATATAATAGAAACATTGTCAATAATAAATTAAAGTGAAAATAATGTTACTCCAATCATGACTGACCATGTCAATAGTTATATATATATATATATATATATATATATATATATATATAAATTGTGAAAAATATATGGTGTATGAGTGTATCTCTAACGTCACTTTATTATCACAGTTTCATGACTTCTACCGAAGCTCGATCCAATCAATTAAGGATTTAAGGTCCCACAATAATTTACAGGTTGGTTGTAAAGATATCATATTAATGTTAATCAATGAAAGTCGCATTCATACAGCTTGGTGATGGTCGATCTATCTGACGGTGGAATTATAGACTATAGTACGTAATTGGTTTCAAAGGGACTTGGTCCAAAATTCCAAATCCACTCTTTGGCAAATCTCTTAATTTTTAGGGGGGATAATGTTTTCATGGTATTAGTGAGAATTAGACTCGAAACCAAAGTTTGGTAAAGAAAGATAGATATATATATATATATATATATATATATATATATATATATATTATTATGCATGTGGGTTTAGGGATGCAATCAAGGTCAAAAGGAAACACGTAGTATTGACCAATGTGCTATCAAACAAAACAGGCTCTTGGGAATTGATTTATATATATAATTCGATCGAGAGAAATAGATTCAATTGACTGACCAAAACCATGTAGAGTTTGTTTGTTTATTTGTTTTTAATATACATGTTTGTTAATGTCAGAAAAGTCCTTCTGAGTTCTGATCAGATAGTAAATACAACAGTTCCAGAAGAGAAAAATAGGGATATATTGATCTGTTATTATGTGTAGTAGTATATATATCGCATAATATTTCTTGCACTATTTAAACCATCTATTGTTCTAATATAGTAGTATGAGATAAATTATACTGATGTTGATAATGACCTTTAATCAGTTTCTCCATTTATTCATTCATTGTAGAATTTTGGAGGTGGGGGTTATTCATTTATTTGGGGGCTTTGTGATATGGGAACAGCTATTTCTTAAGAAAGAAAAGTATGCATCACCTCCTAAAAAAAACAGGGCATACAGTTTGCCCTAATAATTCATATTCATGGTAGAATTCTTTATAAGAAAACATCATTCCATAAACCAAAGAATATATTTCATTCCCTTTAAACATGTATAATATTTTATTAACAAAAGTTAGCACTGATTGCATTAACCTATCATTCCAAAGAGGAAGAGAGATATTATAATCTACCCTATTTATTCATACCTACTAAGTTTTCCTCTAAGAAAAAAAAATAGTAATCAATAAATAATCTGATGATGTCTCTTAACTAAGACAAATTTTTTTAGTCTTTTATATTTTTTAGCTCTCTCTCTTTCTCTCATCAATCAAAAGTTCAAAGAAAACCTATTTACTTCTTTGTGTAACAAATACTTTTTTTCCTTTTTAGGGTGCATATTGCGCTAATTAAAGTAGGAGACTAGAGTTTTCTTGTGATCGCTCATATAACCATATTGATCTAGTAAAAACCTGATGTAGTACTTAGAACATACCATATGGAGCATCTTTGCATTTTAAGGTCTTGTTTGTGTCAACATAAAATGTTTTTTTTCTTTTTTTTTGAAAATATTTTGTATTCTTTGGTGTTTGGTATTACTAAAAATGTTAATTAGTAAATGGGTAACATTTTCCATGGTCAACAAACATTATACCCAAGATTAGGTTTCGAGTCACTTCTAGTAGACTTTTGTTATTGTTACACTATTTAATATTTTTTTATTATATATATTTTGTCTTTTGGTAAATTCGCTATTAGATTATTCATATTGTCTACTTATATATATTAATGCTTGTAAAATATTACAATAAAAAGAGGTTAATGATTATTTTTTTCATTTTTTTTAAAAATTATATATGTAGGGACACGATTATTTAACGGCCCTGGAATGACGTTGGGCTCGTACACAAAAGATCCCTCACAATACGATTTGTAGAGAATGGGCTTAAAAGGCTTGGCTTTGATCACAGGGCGATGGTCCGGTCATGATTTTAGGGGGGTTCATGTGGAAAAGGGTTCGGCCTGAACATCCACGCCCTACAGTGTTGTAGCCTGAGGGGTTGGACTCCTCGGACTTAGTCCGAGGAGCATTAGGTTCTTCCCCCCCCCCCCCCTTTTTCCTTGGCTTTCGTTTCCTTTTATACTCGTATTCCTCCCTCTCTTTAGGGTCCACGTGTGAGATTTACCTTCGGGGCAGAGGACTTGTCCTATCAGCCCATACCTCCAGTGGTTGGGAGTAGACGTAAAGGTTTGAATAGCATGGTCAAGAATAGGGGCTTGTCAGGCACAAAGTTCTCTACTACAATATTGACAGCCTTTTCACTTATCCTATCTGTGCATTAAACTCATCCTTGACAATAGGTCTCCTTAGATCAGGCCCTGGGCCTTGATATAGAGCAGGCCTGGGCCATGAATTTTCTGGCCCACAATAACCCCTCAAAATCCTGCTGCCCGACTTTTAGTTGGGGAGGAGGGTTTTGGTGACTTTGGGCCCACATCACGGCTCGTTCAAGTTCTGCACTCCAATCATGCTTTTGTTTTTACATTCACATGGGAGGCGTGCCAAATCAAGAGTCATCCCTTCGTTCGCGAGCACTCTGAAGTTTCAACAATCGAAGCGCGCCTTCCCGAGGATCTTGAGATCCTACGGTTGTGGATGGTGTGGGAAATTGAGCCAGAGCTGCCTTGTCTGCAGTGCGTCTTGGGAATTTGCTCAAATGAAATTACTTGACACCTCCTTACCCTCTATATAAGTAGGACAGGTGGTTGCTCTCCTGGCATATAAACCTTTCTGCTCTCTTCAGAATCATAACCCTTTGTCCATACCCAGTTCCCTCCTCCGGTGTCATCTTCCCTTTGCGCCATATGCCTGAGGCTTGGGTGGAGGTGGAGGAACTTCACCCGCCACAGAGGCACCGGACCCTTCCAAGACGTAAAGTGATGTGGCTTGGACATGGGAGGGACGGTACCCTCCCCTCTTTTAGTCAAAATCTGAAGCAGGTTCTGGCCACGCCAGATTTTTGGTGTGTCAGAAGGAAGATTTTCCGCCATCAGCGTCGTCTGCCTTGTAGCAAGCAAATTTTGGTGTAGGCTCCTCAACTTCCGGTTCCCGGCACCTTCTCTTCAACGGTGTGGGCCTCAAGTTGGGTTCCCTGCACCTTTTCTTCAGCTGCGCTAGCCTGAAGCTGGGCGCTCTCTGCACATTTTCTTCAACGGTGTAGGCCCCACGTTGGGTTCTTTTGCTGCCTGAGTTATGGGCATGTAAAAGTGTTGAGGAAGAACAGAGTCTTGAAGCAGTAGCCAACCTCTCCTCTATACTACCTCCTCGGCTTTATCTTACTCTCTTGTATCTTTCTTTTCAATTATGTAGTTAGCTTCAGTATCAGCTGATTCCAGTTTCTCATTGTACACTGTACTATTTCTTTGTTTTAATAAAAGGAAAATTTATTTACTTGTTTTGAATATTTTTCTTTTTTTGCAACACTACTTTGTGAATGGGTGTGCTCCATGTGTGTTTTTCTTCAAAGATACTTAGAGCAGGAGACCTTGAAACATAATCCAACTAATTTGAATTTACCGACATTACCAGGCATAATAACGATAATTCACAGTAAATTAAATTTAGGAAACTAACCGAGATAACGGCCGCATATTCTGTAATAAGTGCGAGGAGACCATCCGAAAACGATAAACTCTAAATAATTCGTCCGAGGGGGTGACCGAGCAGTAAGGGACTCCGATTGTGTTTTTGGTAACATATTGCTCTATATTACACCAATCCCTTTGGTACTGAGGATCCGAGAGCAGACTTGAGAGTCCAGGCAGTTTAGGAATTAACCCAATTGTTAATGGAGAGTTCTCCTCAGATAGATTCTAAGGTCCATGTAGTTTTTCTTTTAAGTCGTTGGTTTCCCCATAGGCTCGAGTCCGAGGACCATGCAAGGCCTTGGTTCTGTCCAAAACTTATAGTTTTTTCTTTATGTACTTGGTTTCCCCATAGGCTTGAGTCCGAGGACCATGCAAGGCCTTGGTTCTGTCCAAAACTTATAGTTTTTTCTTTGTGTACTTGGTTTCCCCATAGGCTTGAATCCGAGGACCATGTAAGGCCTTGGTTCTGTCCAAAACTTATAGTTTTTTCTTTGTGTACTTGGTTTCCCCATAGGCTTGAGTCCGAGGACCATGCAAGGCCTTGGTTCTGTCCAAAACTTATAGTTTTTTCTTTGTGTACTTGGTTTCCCCATAGGCTTGAGTCCGAGGACCATGCAAGGCCTTGGTTCTGTCCAAAACTTATAGTTTTTTCTTTGTGTACTTGGTTTCCCCATAGACTTGAGTCCGAGGACCATGCAAGGCCTTGGTTCTGTCCAAAACTTATAGTTTTTTCTTTGTGTACTTAGTTTCCCCATAGGCTTGAGTCCGAGGACCATGCAAGGCCTTGGTTCTGTCCAAAACTTATAGTTTTTTCTTTGTGTACTTGGTTTCCCCATAGGCTTGAGTCCGAGGACCATGCAAGGCCTTGGTTCTGTCCAAAACTTATAGTTTTGTACTTAGTTGCTTTTTCGAAGGTCAGCCCCTTGACCATGGCGGGGAGAGTTGGCTTGAGGTCGAAAGCCCCTAGAACTGCCCGCGCCGTTGGTGATGCAGGGCGTAGCCCCTGGCAGCAGTTTATGTCGGAACAACAACTGCATGTCGCCGGAGATGGGGGAAAACCCGCGAATCTCTGCTTGCTAGAGAGTTGACTCAAACGCCATCTGCGCCAACGCGCAAGCCTTCCCACAGACGGCGCCAATTGTAGGGACACGATTATTTAACGGTCCTGGAATGACGTTGGGCTCGTACACAAAAGATCCCTCACAATACGATTTGTAGAGAATGGGCTTAAAAGGCTTGGTTTTGATCACGGGGCGATGGTCCGGTCATGATTTTAGGGGGGCTCATGTGGAAAAGGGTTCGGCCTAAACATCCACGCCCTACAGCGTTGTAGCCTGAGGGGTTGGACTCCTCGGACTTAGTCCGAGGAGCATTAGGTTCTTCCCCCCCCCCCCCCCCCCTTTTCCTTGGCTTTCGTTTCCTTTTATACTCGTATTCCTCCCTCTCTTTAGGGTCCACGTGTGAGCTTTACCTTCGGGGCAGAGGACTTGTCCTATCAGCCCATACCTCCAGTGGTTGGGAGTAGACGTAAAGGTTTGAATAGCATGGTCAAGAATAGGGGCTTGTCAGGCACAGAGTTCTCTACTACAGTATTGGCAGCCTTTTCACTTATCCTATCCATGCATTAAACTCATCCTTGACAATAGGTCTCCTCAGATCAGGCCCTGGGCCTTGATATAGAGCGAGCCTGGGCCATGAATTTTCTGGCCCACAATATACAAAAGCATGAGTTATAAATTGGATTGTAAGTGATATCTGATTAACACAGAATTTTAGTATGTGTTAAGAATAATGAAAACATTTAATTTAACAATGAAATTCTCAAAAATTAATCTGATAAAAAGTTATTGTAAAAAATAAACAAAGAATTTTTTTTTTTTTTTTTTTTTAAGTTAACAAAGAACTATATTAAGGTATGTATAATTTGATCTTGACTCGAATATATATATATATATATATATATACACATTTAGATTGACACTGCTAAAGCTTTATATATCACCTGGCAATGTACATATATGCTGATCCAATATTTTGTTAATGACCTAAGGGGAATAGGCACACTACTAGATCAGCCCCTCTGCCAATGTATACATGCTAAACTAGTTTAAATAAATAAAACTAGCCTGATTGCGTGTGTAATCAATCCTAAAGTCAAAAGGTAGTTTTTGGTGGTTCTTTGTGGCTTGTGAGTTGTGACAAAGTAATTGTGAGAGACTTCAAGATCTGTGCCTTAACCGTAGTCAAACTCAAACCTGTCAAGATCCAAGTCCATGTTCAAACTCTTTTTTTTTTTTTTTAATAAACATGTTCAAACTATATCTATATAACGAAAAAGTCTATTTTCAACCAAAGAAAATGGAACATGACATCTTTGTTGGTAACAAAAATATTTGCAATAGGTCAACAAGAGTAGAAAGCTACATGATGCCAGATCTAGAGGAAAAAGCTGATCTCATAGATTCCAGTTAATTCAACCAACCCTAATTTATTATGCATTGTCCAATCCAAGAAGCAGAGGCTGCATAAATGCCCAACAAAAAAAGAAAAAAGAAAAAAGAAAAGAGAGAGAGAGGTTAAGGACAGTGCATAAGTTTTTATTTTTATTTTTTTTATAGAAATAGAGAAATAAATTCTAACACAAAAACACATTACAACATCACTCAAAAATCAAGATGTGTATATATATCTGATCAAATAAGAATGGATTTTTCTTCCACATCCAACAGTGTCCACGTAGTTTCACATTAGGTTCATGCTCTTTACACAATGTGTAAAATATAGAAATCTAGTATAAAAATGTAGAAATTGTGTGAAACATTTCGCCTCCGAGAATATTAAAGTATGAAACAATAATTAGCCATTGGAAATTAATTACTTAACTGATAAAAAGTGGATGGACTGGGATCAAGATTCATATAGTTCTTGTAAAATGTTCAAATCCAGAGTCCAGACTCACAGTGAAGTATTCTTAGTTTCTTACAGTCAAACATAAAAGCAGCCCTTTCCAGATTACAAATGCCTTCACAACCATCATGCTAGGAAACCTTAGAGGAGACTACTAAACTAGTATGCCAAAATAGCTCAGACAAGGGGCAATGGTACTCTAGGAGATGTGTCTTCGAGACTCCGATTCTGCTTTCCGTCTAGGTATGAATGTTGAGTGAGTAAACAGCAGTCCATGCTAGATAACCCACAAACAAAGAAGAACTGCTCTGACTTGGAACATATTGTACCAAAAAGCTTAGATAGTCCAAACATTTTAAAGTTTGTCCATACTATATGGATATACCATTATGAACTCGTAGTTTCAATTCATAAAGCCTTTGTACAACATCATACAGGCAGATGACTAGTGGGTACTCATATTTCAATTCTCCAAACATGAATAAGTATTTCCATGTTGAAATACTTATTACGCGCCTATGATGGAACCTGCGGAGATATAGGTCATGTGATGCAATACTGGGGAACAAAAGAAGAAAAGAAACCAAACATGCTTAGCAAATAAAAACTATAATGACAACAATAATCAAGCTTTATTCCCAAATTTTTGGGTTAGTTGTGAATCCTCAACAAATTAATTAAAGTTGGCCACATATTTTATCCGAAATCATACTCTTTGTTACTTCCTTAAGTGACGTGTAATTTTTTACTATTTCTATTAATGATATATTTTGTCTTCTACTATCTTTTTTCATTCTCTCAATTTAAATGAACTCACTATTTTTCACTAATACATTAATCGTTCTCTAAACATGATCAAATCATCTCAAACGACTTTTTTTCATCTTTTGTCTTCTACTTATCTTTTCGTATATTTCCACTTATCCATCGTAACATTCTTCTTTTTAATGAAAGAAAAAGTCATAACATTCTCATCTCAACTACATTCATTTTATAAATACATTGCTTCTTAACAGCCCAAGTAGAATTCCATACTTGGTGCCTTCATCTCCCAAGTAAAAATTAAACATTCATTTGACTTATGTTCTTCAATGATCTAAAAGAAGCCTCAAAAACTAGAAATCTAAAATCTCAAAATCAGCTTGTACAAATTATCAAAGAGTATACTAATTTGATTGCACTAACAGAAAACATCCCCCGCCCCTTCTCTGGGGTCAACAAAGACCAGATATAGCAAGCAAATAAGGAACACGAAGAAGAAGCAGAGCTGCATAACTGAATGGAATCTAATTGTTTATTTCACTTTAATCTCAAAATAAATAACCTGTCCAATCCAAGAATATTTTCCCACTTGGGATACAGTAAAAAACATAGGTTTCTCTGTTTCTTTGGAGCAGATCAATTCCAATATAGCAGCAGTAGGTCGTTTGTACTCACGAGAAACTTTTGATCCTGGGAAGTAATGATGCATCACAGCTACAAAACAAATTGCTGTACATCCCATAAAACAGAAAATTAAAATAGTAAAATTTGGAGACTGTTTAAGACATTGAATTCATGAATTAGCTACCCAAATGTTCAGCTCCAAAGCATGCCCCTTCTTTTCAGGAAATAATATATATAGTGTACAATAGCATATTCTACCTGATTATGATCCATTAGATATATGCTCTTTATGTTGACACCGGTTCCCACTTTTAATCACTTCAACACTTGATGAAGGATTCATTTTGGGCTTGGGTCTTGCAATATCAAAAGAAGAGTATCTCTGATTGGATTGGATCGTTTGTCCAGCTTACCTCAATGCTGCTCATCATCTCAGATGGGACTCCAGTTCCCGAGCTAGCCTTGAGCCATATCAAGTATTGATGATGTGCTGATCTGTGTTCCTCTCCAACCAGTTTTGCGATCTCAAACTATATCTTTTGGTCTTTAACAAGGATCAGAGTGATTATAATGTCTTGATATCACCAAAAGTCTTTGCATGAACAAACGCCATTCCTAAAAT
Source organism: Quercus robur (assembly GCF_932294415.1). Taxonomy (NCBI): domain Eukaryota; kingdom Viridiplantae; phylum Streptophyta; class Magnoliopsida; order Fagales; family Fagaceae; genus Quercus; species Quercus robur. The sequence goes on along the minus strand of NC_065534.1, from coordinate 1,682,435 downwards.
GATGAAAACGGATCTTATCTCTCATGATAATCTCCCTCATTGTAATTTTGGAGACAAATTTAGAGAAATTATGGCAGTCATCACAAGTCCTCAAATTCTTCATCACCCTAATGGGATATTCAGGTCTTACATTGATAAGACCAAATGCAATAGCAAGTTTTTCACTGTGAGTGCTAATCGTGACTTCCTTTTCCTCTGTTTCCACATCATGGAACACAGAACTGGTTTTGGGAATGTAGCCTATACTTATTATCTGTTTAAGTAAAACCTCCAACTTCTCGTATATATAGGCTGACTGTGGGTGTGATCTGTCTCCCCCATAGAAAAAATGAACTTCACTATTGAATTCAACTGAGCTATAACCAGCTACTTTTTTAACACCTTTCTTTCTCATTTTTAGTCTCACCTTATCAACAAAATCCCATCTCCCAACTGCTGCATACATGTTAGACATTATAACATGATATGACGCAATATCAGGAGCTACTTCAAAGAGCAAGTCTGCTACTTGCTGCCCCAATTTGACATCATGATGAATTGCACAAGCGCCCAACAAAGCCCCCCAAACCCCTGCATCCGGCTCTATGGGCATACTTTTAATGAAGTTATAAGCCTCCTCAAGATGTCCTGACCGGCCAAGAAGATCAACCATACAAGCATAGTGTTCTTTTCTAGGTTGACTATTCTTATGACCTGATTGAGCCATATGGTTGAAATACGCCCAGCCTTCATTTACTAGCCCTGCATGGCTACATGCTGATAGCACCCCTAAATAGGTAACATAGTTTGGTTGCACTCCCTCATTCTTCATCCTTGAGAACAAAGCCAATGCCTTTTCAGTTTCCCCATTGATCGCATACCCTAAAATCATTGTACTCCATGAAATAACATTCCTTTGAAGCATTTTATTAAACAAGGTCCTTGCCATGTCAGTGTTACCACATTTAACATACATATCAAGCCGTGCATTTTCAACAATGATATTACAATCAATCCCCTTTTTTCTTGCCACTCCATATGTTTCCTCCCCAATCTCCAAACAACCTAATTGACCACACGCTGAAAGAGCACTCACAATTGTCACTGCATCAGGCTTAATTCCAGCCAAACTCATTTGATGAAACAACCCAAGAGCCTTACTGGCAAGTCCATTTTGCACGCACACTGCAATCAACGCATTCCATGCCACTACATCCCTCTCTACCATACTCCCAAACAAAAATTCAGCCAAACCCATCTCCCCAAATTTCACGTACATTATCATCAACTCAGTCCTCACCATAGAAACAAACTCCAATCCATATTTCATCACATGGACATGGACTGCCCCACCGGTCCATAATTCAGGCAATTGGGCACATGCCTTGACCACAAATGGATACGTAAAGGAGTCTGGACGAACACCAATAAGGTGCATTTGCCTATAAACCGAAGCAGCTTCAATGGGAAGCTCATTTTTCACATACCCTTTAATGAGAGTGTTCCATAAGAAAGTTCGTGGCTTGTGCATTTCGTCGAACAGTTGGCGAGCGTATGACATATGACCCAAGAGTGTAAGGTTTGTGAGCAGATGGGTGATGAGTCTGTTCTTGATTGATAGACCTGTAGTGAGGAGGAGAGCATGGATTTGTTTGAGCTGGTATGTGCTGGAAGAACATGACTTTAAGAGGGTTGTAAAGGCTTGTATTGGTGGGATGGAGGATTTTTGGGTGTGAGAAAGAGAGTAGAATTTGGAGGGATGAGTTTTGAATAACATTGGTTATATATAATACAACACAACACAGAAAGACAGCCAACAGAAACAGAGTGAAAACAACTACAAGTTTGTAATAAAAGTCTGATGCCTCTTTTAGGACATGCATGAAGATTAAGCATAAGCAAGGAATTTGATAAGAAAAAAAAAAACCAGAATAAGGACAATCAATAAGGCCCTTAAAGCCCAGTCTTGATTTGTTTTATCAAGGCCTGCATTGGGTTTAAATTTGGGCCTCAATACTAATGGAGTCTTTATCACAGCCTTGATCAAGGCCCGACCAAAACCACGGACCCACGCCTACCGAATACATCTACAGTGTTTGGAAAAAACACTTTTTCTTTGGTCCACTTCTAATGATTCATGATCATATCTATTTATCAAAAAACAAAGTTTGAAACTCTTCAAACTTCTCATATATTTCTTTTTTAGGTGTAAATTTTGAAAATTTAACCGTTGAATTTTATGTTTTTTATGTTCTTAACATATGTATCAAATTTCGTTCAAATTGGATGTTATTTACTATTTAATCAATTAACTTATTTTTTATATACAACTTTAGATCACAAAAACTTGAAATTATAACATTTATTTGATGATATAGTTGTAGGGACACAATTATTCAGCGACCCAAGAATGACATTGGGCTCGTATGTAAAAGGCCCAAACAATATAATTCATAGAGAGCGGGCTAGAAAGGCTGGACCTTGGTCGTTGGGCGGCGGTTTAGTCGTGATTTTCATGGAAGCTCATACGAAGGTAGGTTTGGCCAGAATAGCTAGGCTTCACATCGGTGTAGCTCGGAGGGTTTGAGTTGAGCATCACATTCTTCCCATTCTTCTTTTTGTAGGATCTTTTTTCCTCTCCCCTTCTCCCCTGGCTCTCTTCCCCTTTTATACCAGTGTTTACTTCCCGTTTTTCGTCTACGTGTCAGTTTTGTCTTTTAGGGGTATTGACTCGTCCTATCAATCCATACGTCAGAGTGGTTGGGGGTGGTTGGGAAAAGTTAAATAGCATGGTCTGGAGTATGGGCTTGTCAGACGCAGGGCTTCACATTACGGTGTTGGCAGCTTTCTCCCTTGTACTGCTCTTGTACTGAGTTTGTCATTTTCTTCAGGCGTTTTGTGAGGTGTTGAGTGTGAGATCGTATTCGGCCACATCCTTGGGCCTTTGAGGGGCTTTCATTATACGTCCTCGGCAGTAGGGCTCCTCGGCCTGGGCTTTGGGCCCTGAATACAAAGTGGGCTGGGACCTCAAATTTCGGGACCCACAATAGCCCCTCAAAATCCTACTACCCGGCCTTGTTGTTGGGGAGGAGGGTTTTGGTAATGTTAGGCCCAAACCATGACTTGCCCAGCTCAACATTTCTTTAATGCTGGGGTTTCTTCGTTTGCATGGGGGACGCGCCAAATTGTGAGACATCCCTCTAGATTTTCTCACGCGACGCCTTTGACGTTTCAGTGTTTGAGGCGTGCCATTAATATGTCTCCTTCACGAGGCTATCCAAACTTTATGGTTGCAGGCGGCGCTAGGAGCTGAGCAAAGACTGTCTCGTCCGTAGCATTTCTTGGGAACATGCGTAGATTAAATGCCACCGGTTTGCCCTCTGTATAAGTAGGATAGGGGGTTACTCCTCCTACATATAAACCCTTCGGCCCCATCCCAATTCATAATCCTTCCGCCATACTCACAATCTCCATCTCCAGTGCCATCCACCTTTAGAGTAATATGTTTGAGGCATGGGTGGGGATGAAGGATCTATACCCGCTTCAGAGGCACCGAATCCTTCCAAGACTCAAGGTGTTGCGGTCTGGACAGGGAAGACATAGACTCAAGATGATCTTTCGCTCTGATAAGGTGGGGATGGTATCTCTGCCTCTTTCAGTCAAAATCCGAAGCAGGCACTGGTCACATCAGATTCTTGGTGCGTTAGAAGTAAGGTTTTCCGCCATCAGCGCCGTCTGCTTTATCGCAGGCGTGGCTAACATGGAGGCTCATCAACTTCCAGCTCCCTGCACCTTTTCTTCAACGGTGCCAGCCTCAAGTTGGGCTCTCTGCACCTTTTCTTCAACGGTGCTAGCCCCAAGTTGGGTTCTTTTGCTGCCTGAGTTATAGGCATGTAAAAGTATTGAGGAATGGTCTCCTTAGACAACATTTTGGAACGGCAGCATCCTTCTTCTCTGCACCTCTTCTTCGGCTTTTTCTTCACTCTCTTGTATCTTTTCTTTCCGCTTATGTAGTTAGCTTTTAGTATAAGCTTATTCAAGCTTTTTCATTGTACGTTGTACTATTTCTTTGTACTAATAAAAGATGAATTTGTTTCCCTCAAAATACTTTTCTTTTCTGCGGCAATTACTTTGTGAATGGATATGCTACATGTGTATTTTCCTTTAATAATACTTAGGACAGGAAGCCTTGTAACAAAAAGCCATCAATTTGAACCTATTGAAACTATCAAATATAATAATATCAATCAATAGCAGATTAAACTTATGAGACTAACCGAGGTAACATCTGAGTGTACCGTGACGCGTGTGAGGCAGTTGCCTGAGAATGAGAAACCCAAAATAAACCATCCGAGACGGTTGTCGAGTAGTGTGGAATTTTGGCCGTGTTTTCGATAACACCTGGCCTCTGGTCCGAGAACCGAGGTATGATTGTACCGGATTGTGTCCAAAACTTGTATTTTTTCATTTTAAGTAGTTGGTTTCCCCATAGGCTTGAGTCTGAGGACCATACAAGGCCTTGGTTCCCATTCTTCTTTTTGTAGGATCTTTTTTCCTCTCCCCTTCTCCCTGGCTCTCTTCCCCTTTTATACCAGTGTTTACTTCTCGTTTTTCGTCTACGTGTCAGTTTTGCCTTTTTGGGGTATTGACTCGTCCTATCAATCCATAAGTCAGAGTGGTTGGGGATGGTTGGGAAAAGTTAAATAGCATGGTCTGGAGTATGGGCTTGTCAGACGCAGGGCTCCACATTACGGTGTTGGCAGCTTTCTCCTTTGTACTGCTCTTGTACTGAGTTTGTCATTTTCTTCAGGCGTTTTGTGAGGTGTTGAGCGTGAGATCATCTTCGGCCACATCCTTGGGCCTTTGAGGGGCTTTCATCATACGTTCTCGGCAGTAGGGCTCCTCGGCCTGGGCTTTGGGCCCTGAATACAAAGTGGGCTGGGACCTCAGATTTCGGGCCCCACAATAGCAATTGATTTTTGATCTTCTTGAAATTTTGTAAGCATTAAGAATGTAATAAGAACATGCAATCTAACGGTTAGATTTTTAAAATTCACACTCAATATAAAAATATAAGATGAGTTTGTAGGGTTTCTCTCCAAACTAGTTTGGAGAGAAATTATCAATTTCTACAAAAAAAAAAAAAAAAAAAAAATTCACATTTTTGTTTCACAGGTTCAAATCTCACACATTTGTTTAAATAAAATGCTAAATGTAGTAATGTACTACAAGTTTTATTATTAAAAAACTTATAAATTAATGTGGTAAGAATGTATTGATGACATTTAAACAAGATAATAAATGAATGTTTGATCTTGTGTGTGTGTGTATGATTAGTGACATAGTATTATTTTGTAAGATTCAATAATGTAATAAAATTTGAAATATCATTTTTTTTTTAATTTATAGATTTTATGATTAAAAGAAAAGAAAAACTTATGGGAAAAAAGAGAGGTGCAAGAGGCTTGAAGATGGTACCCAGACCACTTGCAGTGAGACTGAGGCAGTAGACTCGATTATTATTTTACAGTTGAGAATGTGTAGTAATGTCGGTTGGGGCAAAGACGGGCCAAGTTCAGGATCGCTTTCTGTGTAGTGGGCTAGATATCAAGCACCATACACAGTTCATCTCTTAACATGGAATTGGGCTTCAACAATTGGGGACCTAAATTTAGAATACAAACTATTGAAGCAAACTTCTTTTTTAGGACAAAATATTGATCATTGAAGCAATCTTAAATTTTTTTTTTTTTTTAATTTAAAAAACACCCCTATTCATTCAAAGCGAAGAATCGGCAAAAGTTCCAAGACAAAGCCTGTTAGATTACAAATCATGTAAGTCTGAATTAAAAACATCAACAACCCCAATGGGAGGGGCATAAAAAAAAAAAAAAAAAAAAAACAAACAAAGTCCACAGGTTGGCTTGTTCCTATTTTGGCCAGAGCATTCGCACACTTATTAGGCATTAGCTACTCTAAAGCAATGACCAATCTTCTTATGGGAAATCCGGGAAGCCAAGTCTTGCAATCATTAATAAGAAAGGAGATAAAATTATTAGAGTTATTACCATTAGCAATTAGATCCACAATAGCTTTAGCATCTACTTCAATTTCTACAGCTTCAAGATTCATGCTAATACAAAGGTTTAAACCATCCCTATGGGCCCAAATTTCAGCAAGCAGATTGGTAGTGGTGCCAATGTTCCTAGAGAATTCCTGAATCCAGTGGCGCTCCTCATTTCTGATCACCCCACCTCCTCCTACAACACTTGGATTTCCCAAGAAAGCTCCATCGGTGTTAAGTTTGTACCAATTGCTGGGAGGCTTCTCCCATCTGATTTGGACAGATGGGAGAAACCTCCTTGTGCATTATCTCTTCTTGGATGTTTGCATTGTGGGTTTTGTTAGTTTGGTTGAAAGATTTCAGCCAACCACCTAAGTCATTGGAAAAGAAATTTGGGAATTTGTTGGATAATCCCAGCTTACTCCAGCAATGCTTCGCAAAGACACAATCATGGAGAGCATGTGTTAGGTTCTAAAGTTTAGAACTTTATGTATTTAGAACTCTAATTTGTATTGTTAGCAAACCATGATCAAAACAACGTGTTTAGAAGTGTTTAAAGCTAGCTCAAAGTTGTATGTCAATGTAAAGTTGGAATCGAGTGTAAAGCAGAAAGCAGTGTGGCTTTCGGCCTGGCTCGATCGATCGAAGCTTAGGCTCGACCGATCGAACGTCAGGCAGATTGCTTTTCTGCAGATTCGTCCAACTCAGCCCTATTTGTTTTAAAACGTTTTTAGGGTTTCTTATTTGTCCTAAGTATAAAAGGCAAACCCTAACCACGTTTTAGTGTTGCTCATATTGCGGTTTGTGTAAATCTCTTGTGAGATCTAGAGGAACTTTCCTTTACACAAACTTAGGGTTTTCAAGGAGGAGATATTCTCTAAACCTTGATGATCAAAACAGTTGCTGCCATTAAAGCTTAAAGAATACACAAAGCGGGGGTGCTTGTAGCTGGTGGGAATCCAAAAAAAGGAGTCCATGGATTCGGAGCTTGCACGTGGTTGTGTCAGTAAGTTCTACTGGTTGGTAGCATTAGGAAGTCGAGCGGGGGTGCTTGTAAGTCCTTTTGTATGAATTTCGATTCTTTCTGATAGTGGATTCAAGTTTACCTTGAAGACAGCTAGGTCAAATCCTCCCCAGGTTTTTACCAGTTTGGTTTCCTGGGTGATCATATCGTGTGTTATTTATTTTCCGCTGCTTTGCATGATTTGATCTTTATTATTGTGATAACTTAGACTTGTTTAATTGGACTAAGTAACAACTTGGATAATTACCTAGGTTTAATCAATTGTGTAAGGGGTCTAAAAACTGTCAGCATGAATTATAGATTCAAGATTGCTAAAACAGATTGGGCATTCAATCAGCACCATTATGCCTCTTTTGGAGATGCATTCCCTCACTGCAATGCTATTGTGGCAACACATCCATAGAAAGGTCTGAATTCTTGGCAAAGTATTAAGCTTCCAAATCCAATGTGCCTCAAAAACTTGCTCACCTCTCTTTCCCATTGACAAGCTTATATGCACTTTTCAAGTCAAAATCTCCACTAGCTGAAACAGCCCAGACGAACCTATCTTCACCTCTAGCTGCCATGGATATTGGAGTAGCTTTTAATTCCAAGAGAATATGGGGAGAAAGAGCCATTGAAATGGCTTCCCAATTCCATCCATTAGTCGTAACAACATCTTTCACTTGGAGGTTAGCTTCTTGTAGAGGGAGAGGACCTTGCACAGAACCACTGATAGGACTAGAGGGAAGCCAATTATTCTCCCAAAAATTGAGATTGCTTTCTCTACCTAACACCCATCTAGATCCAACTTCAAAAATATCCCTACCCTTCCTTATGGCAACCCAATTTTGGGAACAAGGCAGCTTATCCTCTTCCTTTGAAACTAATCTATAGGGGGTCAGATATTTTTTTCTCCAAAACCTTCCTCCATAGAGCATCCTTCTCATTATGAAACCTCCAATTCAGTTTGGCCAAGAGGGCCAAATTCCTGCCTTTGGCTGAGTGGAGGCCAAGAGCTCCTTCTTTCTTGGGCTTTGTAATTTTCCCCCAACCAACCTAGTGCATTTTCCCTTGTTATTAGTTGACCCCCAAAGAAAATTCCTATTAATCCTATCAAGATTACTCAAAAGATTAGCCGGGAGGGAAACACATTGCATAACATAAGTTGGCAACGCTGAAGTGACAGATTGGACAAGAGTGGTTCGACCAGCAAAGGATAACAGATTAGCCTTCCACCCTGCAAGCCTCTACTTAACTCTATCCAAGATTCAATTAATATCTAAACATGGAGGTTTCTAGATGCTTGATAGGAAATCCCAAATACTTCCCCAAGTTTGGGGTAGAATTAAATCCCAAGGTACTACATAAGGACTCTCTCTTCTCCCTATCAATCTTAAAATTTTTCACATATGATAAATCCTTGACTAAGCATTACTCTCATTACTACTTTGAGAAAATTATTGAATGCTCCAAAAGTAATATTTTCTTCTTTGACATGTATTGTTCTTTTTACCTTGAATTTAATTAGTAGAATTTATTATTACGCGAGAGGATGAAACATTAGCACTAATTTTTATTCTCACTAGTATCCCTTTCGGCATGAAATTCATACGACTAACTATAGACTACTTTCTTGAGATCTTAAAATCTTGTGGTATGATTTCCCGTACGTGTTGCATGTCTTGAGAACTCGGAGAAAGATAGTCAAGCCAAATGAAAATTTTCATCATGTCTCAAACATTGTTCACATTCTCATCATTTCTGTTTTCACCCTAACCTTTTTTTTGAGGTGAAGTCGCACTCACAATTAATAGTCTACAGTATCAACTAATGTTCCTCCCCACTTACTTCATGACTAAATGGATGAAATCAAATTTGATGAGAAAAATTAATATGCTACAATTCTGGTATCAATTGAGATAAGTAGAATAACTTTATTCATCCCTAGCTAGTATAAAGATGGTACAACATCCATTTCTCAAAAAAAAATAAAATAAAATAAAGATGGTATTTCACCCTCACGGTAGAGCTTTCATGCCATAAAGGGAAATAAATTCCTCCAAACAATATTCTTGGCCCATGCAGAGGATCCAATTAAAGGGGTCTCTGAATCTGATTCATGCTTCAACCACTTTTCACGGCTCACAGTATAACAATTATTTAATGTTCCCAAGAGAGAGCGATCGTGACCTTACAAATTTGTCAAACCCTGAAAAATACACTACAACTGTCGTAAACAGTAGTTAAGTGTACAACAAAGACTGAATCAATAGGTTTAGCGGAATAAAAAAATAAAAAAAAATAGAAAAAAAAGAAAAAGAAAAAAAGAAGAAGAATCATGAGCGGCTTAAAGTTAAGTATGTACCCTTAGATCTTGTTGTGCCGTGTTTGGATTCCCATCACTTTATGTCCCTTATTTAATGCATATATAACTGTTTTTTAGCCGCATTAGCTAGCTCCTCCGTACATCTACATGACTTATGGCCACCTAACACTGCAATAAGATCACGCAACTGTGTCAGAACAATAAAATCAAATCCATATAATTAACTTAATTAATTAATCAAATAAACAAACAAAGAATTGAGCAACAGAAATGCCAGCTCTGTCAGATATAATTGTTTTCACTGATTGTTGTACAAAAGCCAACATTTGGGGTTGCTAGATAGCTCTTGCTTCTTAGTCTCAGTTCTCAATGTTAATGTCTTTTTCTGTGTCTCAGTCTTTCTTGATATAGCCCCAAAAACTGGGGCTTAAGCATAACACAGATATCTCTTTTCCGGATTTGTAGCTCCATGATATATACTTTCTCCTGAATAGTCTTCTTCACTTTCGTGCTTTTGGTGTGTTTTTTTCTGTAAGTGTGTGTGGCTATAAGTGTTAAGGCTTCATATTCCGGTTTTGGTTGATTAAAGAAACGGCGAGTCTTGAAGCGTGATCATCATTCATCACTGCAAACATTCTAGGTCAGTATATATAGAAACCTAATCATTATCCTAGCTATTTTCTTTTCATAGTTGGTGCAAGTAGTTATGGTGATTTTGGTGCTTACAATTAATGCATCGACATATTATATGACTCGAAGAGTGAATGCATGATTCTAAAAAAAAAAAAACCAAAAAAGAGTGAATGCATGTTATAATAAATTATATAAAAAGATTATTAGAATAATCTTATTGATCATAGGTTGATAAGCCAAAAGATTTATTACAGAGGACCCACTACACATGTCAATATATCATGATAGGTCCCACAATAGAGTCGGTATTACTTGTGATTAGAAAGGTGTTAAGTTGATTTGACTGTGAATTGCATATCCCATCTGAACAAAGCTTTTCTGCGATCTGAGATATTCGTTTCTGGTTAGGTCCATGTGCATGGCAGTAGTTAATTGACGTAGTCTGCATAAAATATTAGTCACTGCTAGAAACTTTGGTAGTTCTTCACACGTCCAACTTAATTCTTAGCCTTTCATTTTATTATTCTTTTCGTTTAATTTTTTTTTTTTTAATTCCATATGTTTTCTTTATTATATTATTATATAGCAACATACAAGCTCTTCTTTTTATTTTTTATTTTTTTAATTGAAGGCATAGATGTTCCTTACCTAATATTAAGGAGCCTAATTAAGTGTTTGTCCAAACAAAATCATTTAGCTTTTTAGGGTTTTTTTTTTTTGGGGTTGGGGGGGGGGGGGGGGGGGGGGTGGGGTGTCTCAATTTTTTTTTTTTTTTTTTTAAGTTTTTAAAAATTATTGATTTGATAATAAACTAATTTATAGCTTTTTATCACACATTAAAATAAAGTTATATTTTTTCTTTGGTAGAAAATAAAGTTATATTTTAAAACACTATGTAAATAAGCAACTAAAGATTATGAGATACTAAACAAACACTAATTAACTTGAATAAGAATAGGTTGCCTAGGTTGTTTGTCTCACTAGCAATTTGCAAGGAAGCTTTCTATTGTGCTGTTTAGTCCAGAAAGTTATATTTTATTGTGAGAATAAACAATAAATCGAAGTTGATTTTTATTTTTTAACATTTCAAGTGAATAAGAAATTTGAACAAGTTCTTATTTTTTTTTCATTCAAACTTTACTTCACAAATAGTTGATAAATCCTTGTTTTCATCTTTTTCATGAAATCAAAATGGTTAACTTTGTACTTATTGGATTCCAAAATCAACAGTAAAGATAAAACATTGTTAAATAAAATGAATTAATAATTACATAAATCCTAAAACTTGACATTGATTTCAAATGAAATTCCAAAGTTCTAATGGTATTAATATCTATCTAATAATTTGATAATTATTATAATCATTCTGTCTATAGATATGCTGATTTTCATACCAAATTTTACAACTTGCTAATTTGTTTGATTATGAGTGGTCAACGAAAAGCGGTGGGTTTATACAATCAGTAGTGAACAAAAAGTGTCTAACACTCATAGTTGTACAAGTTAGGAAATTGTGAAATTGAATATGATCCTAAAATTATTCTACTAATCTCTTTCATCAGTGCGTTTTTATATGGGTACTAAAAGACTCATTTTGCGTGAATATCAAGCAATATTTTAGAGTAAAAACATCTAAAGAATGCAACATTGCCATCAACTTGATTGTATTTATCTATCAAGATTTGTTACATCATCAAGAGTCTTATAACTTATGGTATTAATTTTTAAATTTTTTTTTTTTTTTTTTTATGAAGAGAATAAGTGTTAAAATCCATGATTCATGTGAAGTTATGTGTGAGTTTCTATTGATTTTAAGGAAACATTAAATTTTAAATCCTATTATTTCAAAAGTAATGAATTAAATTTCAAAGCCGTAAAAAGTATAACAAATCAAATCCTACACAGTTTTGTTTTGTTTTTGTTTTTTTTTTTAATGTACATGACTTTGTTCACAAATTTTTTACAATATTTGAGATAACAAGTGGCCAAGTGATAAATAATAAAATGATAATAGTAGTGAGTTTATGTGATCAATAACATTTTACCATTTTAGTGAGTTGTGATACAATGTTTTTAAAACTATAAATTTGATATTCAAAATTTTAATTTTAATTTGAAATTAAGATCAAACTTAAGGATTTACATGTACTTACCCTTACAGGAAAAATTTCAAGATAATGTGTTATTGGACAAAGCCTATTTCAAGCAAAGTTTGTACTCATGTGCATGTTATCTTTTCCTTTTCATTCTTATCCAAGCAGAAGCAGTGATTGTGATCTCGTGTTTGTAGTTCTTCCCCAAAAAAGTGAACGATAATTATGGTTTCTGCGGCTTTGGCATTGTTACCGACACTATCAGTGATCAAGCAGGCAACTAACGTTTTTGCAGGTACAGTTTCTGCAGATGCGTACACCATTTTCTTTTTCTTTAATGAAACTACAGTTGCTTTCATTACTCCCCTAATCCCTATGCTACTGTATATATATATATATTTTTATACAACCCTGTTAACTATTTTCATTTTTATGTAGTTATTTTTATTGTGGAAGCAGTGAAAATTCCTTAATTACGTCAATTAAGGAATATTCTAAGTCTTAATTATGTCAATTATCTCCTGGGCTTTAAGCTGAATCAGTACTTACTTTAGTACGGGTGTTTGAAATCATAATTAAGTATATTGGAATATGCAAATAATTATCATGTGTAAATAGAGTTTCAAAGCTTAACATGAAAGTAACCAGGAAAAAAAAAAAAAAAAAAGAATCGCTTACCCCAATATATGGTCTCCACCAAATGCAAAATCTCCAATTCATAAGTTTGAACTTTGAAGGATAATCTTAAGCTAAACTAATATAAATAGTCATACAATTATATTTCATCACATGAATTCATGTCTTGTCTCTTTTACATTCATAAATGGAATTTATAGGGAATGGAATAAAGAGGATGGTGGAGTTGGGAATCCACCATTGCCTTATTTGAGAGTTTTTAAAAGGAAAGGAAAAGGTGGAAGGTTCTCTTCCTTTTCCCTCATTTGTATTCCTTGAAAAGTAAGGGTATTTTTTTTCGAAGAAAAGCAAGTTAAACTTACCTCCATTGCCTATAGTGGAATTATATTTCTTCACTCTTATCATTCTTTTCATGGAAAAATTTAAGTAGTTCAATTTACTATATATCCTTGTTATTTCTCTTATAAAAGATTTTTCAATATTTAGTGAAGTTAGTTCGTTAGCTGTGTAAATTGAAATTTAGACCTTTTTTTCTTAGCCAAGTGAAGTAAGTTTTGATAAAATGAAAATGACTAGTAAATATTGTTAGCATGTGTGATAAAGATAAATATTCACCAATTAATCCATAAATACCTAGAGTCAAAGTTTACTTAACTCACCCCAAAAAAAAAAAAAAAAAAAAAAACTCAAAATTAAAGCATGGTATTAGCTTGGCTGCACTTTAAGAACAAACGAGCTCTTTGAGCTAAGTTGGAAAATTAGTGAGCTTTGCTAAGAATCTTGTAGTTTAATTTTTTGACATTTTTTGGTGCTTTCAATAGAAACATTTAGGTTCAAATTCTCCTCTTTAAATATTGAATTTTCAAAAAGAAAATTAGTGGGCTTTAAAGCATTTGTGTAACAAGCTTCTTACAAAGCCATTCCCAAATTGAAGTATGAATGATACTAATAGCTAAAAAAACACACTAAACTCTTCAAGTACTTTAAAAAGGCTAGTCTAAGGTAATGAAAAGACAGCCTACGAAAATGGCTGATATAATTAATGGTAATCTAGAAGTTCATACATGGATGAAACTAAATGTGCCATAACCACTTGACCATAATTTGAGTGGGATACTAAGTACATAATGAGAGTCTAGTTCAAATTGGATTGTTACCACTTGCTTTGGATTTCTTTAATAGGTTCTTCAGTTCTTCTTGCCAATGTTACCACTTGCTTTGGATTGTTACCACTTGTTAGGGGAACCCAATTGGATGGACTGGCCCAACTTAAGCACAATTATGTTGGTGTAATCATATATATTTTTAGTTTTTTTTTTTGGCTGAATATATATTTGTAGTTATTTTTTTGGGCTGTAAACTAGTCTCAAGAATAAAAACTAGGCTTTAGTTCTGCTTTAGCTAATGCATGGACTATCCTCATGTATGTCAGTTTTGTCCCTTCCCCGCATAATACAGCAAATTTGAATTTTTTTTTTTAAATAAAAAAATTACTGTTTATTAGATTTAAGTTTAAATAGTACTGGAATGGGGATTTGGGATGTTTCTGTCTGGGAAACTGAGAAATGTATTGTTCTCAAGCATCTCAAGTATTTTTTTTACCCTGATTTATTTTGCCCAAATATCTAGTTACTTCACTTTATATTATGTATGGTTTTCTTCTGCGTATCATGGTAATAAAAAATTCAGATGTACATATTTCTCCCCATATGCTGCAGGCAATATATACATGCAACAAGGTGAAGTTCGAGCAGGTGAAAGATAAACTATACCAACATCGTTTAGTTCCAGTATGTTGAGATGGAACCTTGGAGTTGCTCTTTAATTACTAAAGGATAAGCCAACACACATGGTATGACTTAGCCCCTAGCTAGTTTTTTAGACAAATAACTCATTTAATTCAACTATTGCTCTACATGTATATTACTTTTCTTTTTTTTTGTTCCGCTACATGTATATTACTTCTGCATGCATATATGTTGAATTTCCTTGTGTGGATCTTTCCCCTAGATCTGCTAAATTGCTTTGCTGGTGTAAAGTTGTGTGTGGAAATATATGGTGACTCATTCAATTTCTGTGATATTGCCATAATTTACCATAGACATGAAACAATTTCCATATTTTCTTGCTAAAAGATTGCAATTACCATATGATTTAACAATGTTCATGGGGTTTAATTTTCCTTTGATGAACTTTCTTTTTTTGGTTGAGAAACTCCTTTGATGAGCTTAGGGTAAAGCGTGGATGGCAAAAGATATTAGGTTACAGATATCTAGAAATAGATATTGCATTTGTTTGCTACGCCTCTTTTCCTTTGGAAGATATAGTTTTTATTTATTTATTTATTTATTTTTATTTGGGAGATAATATCTTGGGGATACTCCAATTAAGAGGTTAATATAACATAATTATATGGACCAACGCTTGACCCAAAAACTTAATCTAATGATTTTGAGCCTAATTATGCTATATTAACCCCTCATTCTTGTCATTAGTATCCAATTTAGATTCTCACTACTTAACCAATCACACCACTCTCGTGAATATTGCAAAATTTTCCTTTTAGTTATAGGGTCAAATTATTGATGTTAATTTGTTGATCACTTTGGTTGTTTTTGGTGCTTTTAAGCTACTTTGGTGCTTCAATAACCCTAAATATTGATAGAAACAACAACAGATGATTTATAGGACAAAATAGAGTAGTTTTCTAATTTTATATTTTTTTTCACACCTAGTAATTATGTTCACCAACAATTTCAATAATGGTTGAGTTTTCAATTTATTGGAAGTTCGTATCAATTATATATACAACAACACACCTCAATCCTAAAACTTTAAAGTTAGTTATGGATTCTCAATAGACTAATTAAAATTAGTCATATGTGTGTCATTTTATCCTATCGAACATACTTTCATTTACACATAACTAAATTATCTCAAGCAACTCACATGATCACTCATTCTATCATCAATAGGGATAACCCTCATCGTAAGTGAATTTCTAAATTTCACATTCTATCTTTTTTTTTTTTTTTTTCCCACCTATCTTTATTTTAGCTACACACATTTTATGACCATGTTACTTCTTAATGGTCCAACATTCAACACCATAGAGCATAATTAGTGTTATAAAAAATTTTCTTTTAACTTAATAGGTATTCGACTATCACATAAAACTTCTAATTGTTTTCCCCACTTCATCCACCCTCAAGGGGTATAACTAGGAATTTTTATTTTGGGGGGAGGGGGTATAATATTGATATAATCTATATATATATATAATAATAATAATAATAATAATAATATGTGAAACTAATAGAAACTCAAATTAGAATTTCAAATTAGAGTTTCAATTTTGCGTCATGTGTTCTAAATTATTTATTCTTAAAGGGTTTTAGTTTTTAATTTTAGAATCAAATGTGGGACCACATCATAAATATTCATCCAAGTGAGTTATTAAATACAAAAACCAAAAATTTTAGAATAAATGAATCGTAAAAAAAAAAAAAAAATGCTTCACAATAATTTTTTTTTTCACAATAATTTAAAAAAAAAAAACATGGAAAATTTACATTTTATACATAATAATATCCTAACAAAATTTTTTAAAGAGTTAACCAAATATAAAAATAACTATCAATAATATTTAAATTATATATATAGGAATTATATTATACATTTTATTGTATATTTTTAAGTGTATCTATGCATATGCATGCGGTTACAAGCTAGTAATCATAACATATTAATACATTGAATGCAAAATTATCAACTTTAATATATCATCATATTTTTAAATTTTAATGAACATACAATAATTGTCTAGTTCACAATAAACATATAAAAAATATCCAAAAACAATATTATGAAAAAAAAAATTTCACATCGAAATTATGCTTGACGACAATCTTATATAAAATAAAATTCATCCATTATCTTCTCAATAGTGAGATTCTTTGCAATTTCCTCACACTTACAATTTTTTTTTTCGAACGGTCTCACACTCTTTTAGATTCACTTTAGCAAGGACATGTTTTTTATTGATGAGATTGAGTTGTGAAGGGTTTGTTGAGTTGTTGAGAAGAGAGTTGTTGTGTTGAGAAAAAAAGAAACATTAGGCAGTGTGGGGCAGCACTATAAAGGAGGAAAATGACCCGAGCATTGAGATTGAGAATTGAAGGGGGAAAAAGTAAAATTTTGCTTAAAAATGGGCTGCCAATTATGTTATTTGAAGAAAGTGGGTTATTGTCCATGCATTAATTACAAGTATTTGGACAATTGGATGGATCATTTATTATTTTATTAAAGAACAAATGGTCATTATCTATTGGACTAAATATAAATCTTAGGACAATTAGTTTGGAGGGATATATATATATATATATATATATAATATAATCCATATCTTTTTCAATTTCTCCATCGTCACGACTGGTTGATTTAAGATAACAAAATCACTAGTCTTGGGATCTCTTTAAGATCAAGTTTTAGAATTCCTTCATCTATATCTATACTTTTAATATACATACATTACACAATTTACACTTGCTTTGTAGTTCTACTTAATTGAAAATTTGTAGTATCGAAAAACTCTCTCCAAATTTCTAACACGGCATTAACTAGTTTCATCCACTGAAGGGTGCCAAGGGACTTAATCTGAAGTAGAATTATTAAAAAAAGATAATAGGCACAAGGGCTAGTATAAATGTATAACTAATAGTTAACATAATAGGAAATGATTACCTGATAAACAAAATATAAATAGAGTTGAAATATGTTGTACGTTGAATACATACTAAAATGTGATGGGAAATACCAAGTACCTGGCGTGCCTATCGTACCAGAGCTCACCCTTCATGCACTCAAGAAAAGGAATGATTAGCTTTTGATGCTTCCATAGCATATAAATTGAAATGATATATATATATATATATATATTATATACTTTTTTATTTATTATATACATGCTGATCAATGCTCTACTACATATATCCTTGACCTTGAGTGCATGCTGCATGCAGTATTGCATTTCTTTTACCCTCAAAATTTATTTTGTTATTACGTTTATCAATTTCCTCCATCATTATTCATTAGGAGTACTCAAGTATAGACAAAAATCATGTATCCTTCCAAACATAAAAGCCCCATATTTCATACTATTTAGGGTACTTAGCCATGTGATATACACTTATAGGCTAAGGTATGGCTAAAAGAAGGTCACATTACAGTACACTAATTAAGAAATATATATTGAAGCAGAAAAAAGAACACTATATTATCATGTCAGACTAAGCCTGAGCGGCCAGTTCTGGATGTAAAAAAGAGATACAATTAACATCAAACACATATCGCATCAAGCTTGAGCAGCCTGTTCAGTCCATGCATGCAATACCTTTTGAAGCCAAATAATATGATACGGAAATTCGGTATCAACAAAATTATTGAGTTCACATTAATCATTATTCATGTCATGGATGCACAGACACCACTTGGTACTTGTCAGTGAGAAATTAATCATTATTCATCTGGAGAATTCAGTTCATGACAAAGATTCTGCATATGTTTCAAGAAAATTTTTTAGAAATCATTTTTTTTCCTTCAACACTTTAGTACTTGTGAGTGAGAAATTAATTATTATTGGTCTGGAGAATTCAATAGTTACAGTACTGTCCATTACAAAGATTCTGCATATCTTCCAGCAGGCACTTTTAAAATCAACAGGGTTTTAAGAAAATTTTTAGAGATCACTTTTTTCTTGAAACAACTGCAAATTTGATGCTTGGATACCTGATTTACTCTATGAAGGGATTGCTATCTGGTTCAATAGTCTTACTTGATGTGATTGAGCATTATTTTTTCTACACCAACTTAACTGAAGATTCTATTTTCAAGAATACTTTTTAACATACTCACATGCATACTAATACATGTATATGTATAACCAAAGGTATATATTAGGCCTTCTTTTCATCTATATGAAAGCAAATTGCATATATATAATAGTAATAGAGAAAAGAAAATGATCAGCATAAGATTTTTTCAGGGAGATAAATATCTTGGGAAGACTACTTAATTAGTTAATATATTATATAGAGACACATTTAACTAAAAATGCCTAAACTCAATGAGTATAATTAGCTCAACTATGTTATATTGACTATTCATTTTTCTCATTAATATCCTATGTAGGACTTCACAACTTAACCAACTAAGTGTCATGCATCATCAACACCAATAGTACGCCCTTTACTCAACCATGCTTAGGGTAGACATGACATGGGAGTCTTCCTTGCACAACTATGGGAAACACCAATACACAATTGCCTTGACTCACCACTAGTAGAACCCTTACTCAACCATGGTTAAGAGAACATAAGAGTCTTCCTCATTCTACTCGGTGGGACCCACTAATGAACACTTGTCCTTGAACCATCGGCTCTGATACCACTTGTTGAGGAGATAAATATCTTGTGAAGACTCTTTGAGTAAAAATATAACCTATAGAGACACATTTTACTCAAAAAGCCTAACTCCAATGAGTATGAGCTCAACTATATTATATTAACTACTCATTCTTTTCATTAATATTCCATGTGAGATTTCATTGCTTAACCATTCACATTACTCACATGTGAATATTCTAACAGATTTTTCATTAAAGGGAAAAAATCCAGATAAGTTTGATCCTCAAATAACGATTTTTTCCCCTAAAATTCTCTACCTTTGAATTAACGGAATTATAAAAAAAATAAATAAATAAATAAAAAATAGCATAGTAAGCCATACAGAAATATAAGATGAAGTAGTTCAAGTTAACTAAATGCCATCTATACACAAATCTAAAATGAAGTAATTTACCTAAAATTCAAGCCAAAGAAAGTTCATATCTTTCTATGCAAATGTTTAGAGTCATAGTTCATCTCCACTTGCCCAACCAAAAAAAAAAAGGGGAGTCACACATGATCTCCACTTGAGAGTTATATATATATATATATATATATATATATATATATATATATATATATTTTTTTTTTTTTTTCATCCATTGATTGGAGCATCATTGTTACAGATTCTAATTTGAGTTTTAGCTGCATTTCCCCTTCTTTAAATACTTATTTGGATTTCTTTATAATTATAAGACCCTTCTCATTAGGTTTGCACTACAAAAACCCCATGACATGCTTCTAACCAATCACCTTCTCCAGAATTATAAAGTGCATTTCTTCGGTAAGTAAAAATTGATAAGTTAGTGAAGCAGGAAATTTAATGAAACTATTAGAATATACAAAACATGGATATATGATACCAGATTTAAAAAAAAAAAAAGGTGAATACAGCTTACACCATTATAAAATGAATGAGAAAATATGAAAAATAAAAATAAAAGTGAGAGAGAGAGAGAGAATGCAAAGAATTAACGTGCTAGGATTTCAAAAATAATTATCTCATGCATCTAACATATACCATCTCTCTCACAACATGTAGGTCTCACAATTGGGTGTGATCCATATGTTGTGGGAGAGATCATGCTTAAGTTGGTTTCCATATAACATTTAAATTCATAACAAAAAGTTCTTGATAGCTACAATTTACTATTGAGCTCTTTGTTTACAATAAACCTACCAAAGATTGTTAGAAATTGTCTCAAATTCCTATGTAGAATTAGTTTCAATATTGGAATTCCTCGAAATGGAAACAAAGAATCTTCTTGGTATGAAATGAAAAAAATATTCTTTGTTCAAGAATAAATATGTTATTCCTTGTCCATTAAGGAATATGATTGGAGCTTTATAAATAGTTATTATTGGATATTGCAAATAGTTTGGTAGTTTTTGCATGCCCAAGGGTACTCCCACATTTGGAGAGAAAAAAACTCATAGAGAAACACGGAATAAGTTTCTTCGAAGAGTAATTCGGTAGATTTTTGGGGTTGAATGATGCCGGTGTTGTGTTAATAGTTTATTTTGTTAGTATGAGGGAGTCATTGAATGTATTGGGACTTCCGACTTTGGGGTTGTGAATTTTTGTGTGTGAGGATTGTGAGTTAGTTAGAGTAGTTGTAATCCATATCATTAATAGTAGATTTTGGTTGGTGTGGCTTGTGAATATTGACTTGGGATTGGCCAAACTTCGTTAAAATTATTGCCTTATATAGATATTTCATTTGTAGTAAGCTAAATTCTAGACTAGCACAAAGTTACAATACTTGTACTAAAAATAGCATTAAAATCATTGTACGCACTCCAAGTAAGATTAAATATAATGAACCTTGAGTAGAATTATATAACAGACTTAAGCCTTGACAATGGTGTTTGTATCTTTAAAATCCGCACTCAAACTCAAGAGGTGAAAGCATGAAAAATAACTTGAGCTTGGAAAGGTGAGACCTTGAAGGAAAGGGTAATTGGATTAGATGTGGAATCAACCAAGTAAGACCAAATTAAAT
The DNA here is from genome assembly GCF_932294415.1 of Quercus robur. Taxonomy (NCBI): domain Eukaryota; kingdom Viridiplantae; phylum Streptophyta; class Magnoliopsida; order Fagales; family Fagaceae; genus Quercus; species Quercus robur. The sequence continues at coordinate 1,661,252 of NC_065534.1, read as the reverse complement.
GATGCATGAAAGGCAAACTAGAATGAAGGCCACATGCACACAATGATTGAAGCTTGAGTGTTGAGCGTAGTTTATAATACATGTTGAGATTACTGATCAGAGACATGGTTGGAAAAACTCCAATTGAAGATGATAAAGACACGGGCCAAGGGGAAAAAAGGCCAATAAAGGCTACATATTAGGGGTGTGATCTGAATAACGCAACCTGAAGTTGATCCAGACATGTCACTAGAAAGAAATTAGATAGAGGAGGTTACTTGTAATGAACTAAGGAAAATCGCTCATTATGTCTATGCTATATCCAAAAAAGAATAGTAGTCACAATAGGGGTTCTTTGTAATTGTTTATAAATTCAAATCAACCAAAAATATGTTGGATGTGGAATTTAGCACTATACCTCTATTCCAACACAACACACTCAACTAATTTAAAGGCAATTTAGCACACACAATCTTCTTCACTTAAATCTCTAACATGCTTGTCTAGGCTCACATTGTAAGGTAATATCTCCGGGTCCATATAGATGAACTCTAATATCATTTATAATAACTTAAGGAAAAACATTACTCACATATGCGCTATACATTAGTCACATTTGATACTCCTTATAGTAGTTTTGTATAACTCAAATCAATTTAGTATATGTCCAATATGGGACTCAAAACACACTCATAAAACACAAACTCAACTATTTCAATATCAATTTAAGGTATGGTGTAGATAAGGTTAACATTCTTCCTTGGTTCGTTACGTTAGTAATCAACATGGTCTATCATACTTAGCTAAGAAGATCTAGGATACTTGATCAGAAGGAATACTGAAAACCAAGTGCAAAAAAACAATATACGTGTGAACATTGATGTAGTTGGAATCATCATGATTGTCTTGTTAGAAAAATATCAAATCAAGAGGTTGTCCATGATAAGGAAAAGATCAAAATGAGTCCTAAAGAGTGGCTAGCAGCAGTGGTCAGAGAAAGAGCCTAAAATGTGCTTATTGGAGATGCGAATTAGAGGAGGCCGTAGAAGCCTGGCCTTGATACTATTTTATAAAAAATAAAACATAATTATGATATCATGTTAGAAAAGGTAAAACATAACTTTGACACCATGATCATAAAGTACATGAGAGAATACGAAAAATAAATATAAAAAGAAAAAAGAGGGATTGGAGAGAGGGAGAAAATGCGGGGGATTAATATGTTTTGACTTTAGAGGCCTGCATACGCAGTCGAAAGTCCTCCATGACTACGTATTAGTTTTGTGTCAATGAACTCATTCAAAGGTATTTGTAGTAGACTAAATCATAGATTAATTCAAGTAGGATTAAGATTACTTTATTTACATTTCAAGATTAAAAATAATGAACCTATATTAGAATTATATAACATATTTAGACCTTCATTAGGATTGAACGTTTAAATCTTTAACACAAGCTATCCCGTTGATTCTAATGCAATTGTGTATGATAATATTCGATGTAGAGACAACTGTTGGATACTTTGTGCTCTTGAAAACGTTTTAAACATCCTGAGAAACTAATTATTAATTAATGATTGAAAATATTGTTAATTTAATGGAATTTTCTACTTTGAAATAAATCTAGTAAATATTTCTACCTGGAAGTTCTAGAATCTGCTGCATATTGCCTAGTGGTTCTCTTGCCATTCTTGGAGTGGAAATCGTGGTATCAAGTAGATCTGAGACTAGTCCTCTTTAAGCTGCAAGACAATGATATGATACTCCAAGATGCTTTTGAGTAAGGATAACTGCCATGTCCATGAGCTAAAAATAATAGATTATTATAAAGAAAAGAAAAGAATATGAAGTTTTCAGTATTTCTTTTCAAACCTGCTGCTTAGAAAGAGAACAGATCTCTTGTACAAAACAATATTCAGAAGAGCTCAACCACTAGTAGCCTTGTCTAAGGTAATTTTTGAACATGTCCTCTTGTATTAGAACTAAGGAAGAAATTACCCTAAAATTGAATATTGAATATATTCATGTTTTCTTGTTGCTTCTCTAATTTCTGTTTCTGTTTGATAATTCTGATACAACTTTGCTACTAGCAAGTAATTTTTGTCCGAACAGTAACCAACACATATATGATAATGTTTAAACATTACAATAAAAGAAATAATTCAAAATATAATGATGTTGACAAAATAAAGCTCTGAATTCTTATAAATGTTAATCCAAGGAGTACAACAAGTTTTTAGTACTTGGTTTTAACATTCAACAAACAATTCATTAGGACACATGGCAATTGAAGACAGGTAAAAACACACCTTTTTTGATCATGCACTGAAAAAAGGGAGCACCTCAATATGTCGACTGCAATTCTTGTCACACCCACCCAACCAAGGATTTCAAAAGAATTGGTTTTCTAGACAATGAGATTGCAAAGAATTATTTGAGGTAGCCAAAAGGTTTGAAGTAGGGTTTTGATGTTGAGAATTTGAAGAGGTAATGAAATATGAACTAGGGCTTTGCTCTGGGGTAGTGTTTGGGGTGGTCATGAAAATTGAACTAAGCATTTGTTCTTGGGCATTGAAGGTAGTTGTGAAAATCGAAGTAGGCTTCATTTCTTGAGGTTTCGAGGTGGCTGTGACAATTGCACTAGGGAGTCTTACTGGTACATCACCTGTGGATGGCTCCACCGCCATGCTTGTTGTTCTGCAGCAAAAGGACTGCATATTGGCATTTTTGCTGTTCCAATTCACAGGAAATCCCGGAAAATCTTCTTCGAAATTCCCCCCACTTGAGACTGTGACATTGTGCCCCACGATGCCCAAAATTTTCTCATTGATGCTTACAGAATTGATTTGATGCTCTAGCAAGTGATTGTTGTTGCTAGGCTCTTCAACCTCAGGCATCATTCTCAGAGAAGATTTCATTTCTTGGCTACAGAAACATGCTTTCTCACCAGTCTCAAGGGGAGTAGAAGACCATACCTGTCCCAAATTACTTGGGCTTGCTTCAGAACTTTGTTTAGATTTCTCAAGGTCTCTGATTATCATTTTTTCCCTTGTTCTCTCCCTTGCTCTTTCTCTTGCTTTGTCCCTGGAATCCCTTGCAACTCTATGTATTTTTCTGTTCTTTTTCACTCTGGCTAAGCGATTGACAAATTCACCATCATCCACAATCTCCAAATTTTCTGAAACCACTTCACTTTCTGATGTAAATGAGACAGTACTCTTAGCAACATCACTGCAACTAAATTGCTTCACTTGTGACATAGTACTTTCTGTGAGTTCCTTGATTGCAGTCTTGGACTTAGAAAACAGCCATTCAATGGTTTTGCTTGCTTTATCAAAGCCTAACATGTCTTGAAGATCAAAGAACTTACGCGCAATCTGAAGGGACAACCTCATTCTGCGATCTCTAGGACCTTGAGCAGTACAGATCTTGCTGTGCCTGTCCTTCTTACCAGTCCTCTTTCTGGGGCTTGTCTGTTTTGGACCACCATTGCTCTTCTTCTTTGGAATTGTTCTTTTAGAAGGAATCAGCTGCTCGGAGACAGTGTTGTTGCTACTCGCTTCCTTAATGTTATCTGAAGCCACAACACTATTTTCAGTCTGAGCTTGAGAAGAAATGGTACCTACAAAGAATTGCTGTTGTAAAAAAAGGTTACTAAAAAATTGATCATCATCCTCAGCAAAAAGAGGAGCCAAGTGTGAGCTAGTGTTTTCATCATTTGCATAGCACTTCTCAAGCATGGTTTGGTTGGTGTATGTAAAAGGGCTGTGACTGTTGCTACAAGGAAACATGGCCTCTCTTTAGCTCACTATAAGCTTTTGGAGAATACTTGGTGATCTGTAATTAACAAGCTACTGCTGTTTTATGCTACAGAAAAAATAAACAAAACGTACTAGAGGAACATGGAGAGGACGATGGTCAATTAGCCTAGGCTATTTGAAATTAAATGCTATGCCAGCTAGGTACTGCCATAAGAGCTTGAAATAGGGGGTGTTATATAATTACTTGGTGGAATTTATATTAAAAAAAAAAAAAACTAACTATAATTTCAGTTATTTTATAAAAATATTTATTAATTAATAGAGAATAAAAATGAGTTAGTAATAAACTCAGATGACAACCAATAAAAACCTACAAAACTCAACTGAGTATTTATAAACTAAGTAGGTAGTAGGTAATGATGTTAAAAACGAAAGAACACCAGAAAGATAAAGAGATTTTAGTCTAACCACAAATGAGAGAGTTACTGTTGTTGAGAACTTTGCTTTCACCGTGACCTTTTGTTGCAAAAAGTAATAAACTAGTGTGGTGCAGCATGGATTGAGAGAGAGAGAAAGGGATAGCAAGGTAGTGCGAGTGGTACTGTAGAAGTAAGTGGATACGAAAGAGAAATATAGGGCGTTGAGGATGCTATGGATCTGTGAAAGTGGGGGAGCTAGATAGATACGAATTAAGCACAAAACCGAGTATTGCGACATTTCACGTGGGTGCAGGTGGGCAGCTTGATAGCAACGTTTCCTGTTCTTTTCAGAGATAGAAAGAGAGGGAGAGAGACTCGGGGAGAGATAGATAGAGAGAGAGAGTTTCAGCTTAATTAGGGTAGAGACATGGCCAACTCTATGAGTAGGAACCCTAGAAAGAAAGAAAGAAAGAAAGAAAGAAAGAGAGTGAGTGAGAGAGAGAAAGAGAGAAGGACAATTATATGATGAATGGAACAGAGGCCATATTGTACAAAATTGAACAACTTTACCGACTTGAAAGCCAGCGCTTCTTTGACTGGACGACCAAGTGTCCTTTTCTACTTCTCTGACTGCATTTTTATAATTTATCTTGGGTTTCTATTTTGAGTAACGGTTGTTTATTACACACACCAAATCACTAAACATTGTACCTACACACATGTTTTTAGTTGAAACAGTTGCTTACTGCACAATCTTAATATGTGTATAAGATCATTTCATTAGTTATATATAAAAGTTCTTGTGAGGTGGAGGCAAAAGTCGGAATTCAGGCATTTCAAAGAAAGATTCACACTTATATAAACTTAGATTATGTTTATTACTAAAAAAAAAAAGAAGTCATTTCCCTTTTATTTTTATGATTTTTTTCATATATTTTAATCCTTGAATAATCTCACAACTTTTTCCAAAAGAAGCTCCTCTTAAGCTCTAAACTTTGTACGATTTAGTTCTTTCCAATTACGCCTACTGAACAATCTTCTCTTTCTCTTTCTCTTTCTCAAATCTCAATACATGCCTCTCACATTCACAAAAAGAAAGAAATCTAAGAAAGAATTGCACATGCTCATCATCCTCCACTAGACTTCTACCATTTTCACATGCTGGTTCTCTCTGCCAGACCTTGACCTAGCTAGGAATTATTTCCTTCCATAGCTCGAATCAAAATCTTTTGTGATTGTGAAAATGGTAATACTCCTCTACTTTATGTCCCTTTCTATTATCCCATTTATACATACCATTTATACATACCATACCGTAGCCTTAAAAAGAATGAATAAATTCTCCTTTCTTTCTACTTCAATGATCATATCCCGTGGATTTCGATTTGACAAGGTTATTGTCCTTCACTAAAGGAATGTGAGCATTTACCAAAAAGAAAAGACCATATCTAGGCAAATCCACATGATAAAAGAGGGTATTAGGTATACCAATGATTATAGAGTGTTCTAATTATGATAATTTCTTTTAAATTATTAGAAGTAACTAGTATATTTTTTCCAAATCTTGATAAATAGAAAATTAAATTGCAATTTACAATTTTAAGGTTACTATTAAAGCTAATTTCAAACCTTTGATATGTACCTTTAAGTCTCTAAAGCTAATTACATAGCATTTAGATTTAAGCTCTTCCATCCATGTACCTAGATGGAGAGATTGAAAAGAATGTGAATCAAAAGATAAGAGCATGGTAGATAAAGTGGGGAAGTGCATCAAAAGTACTGTGTAATTGTAGAATTCTTATTAAGTTAAAGTAGAAATTCTATAAAGCTGTTATACAATCAGCTATGCTTTATGGTATCAAATGTTGAGCTGTTAAGAAACAATATATTCATAAAATGAGTATAGTTGAACTAAAAATTTTAAGATAGATTAGTAGAAATACACGAAAATATATGATTTGAAATGAGAAAATTACCCAAAAAAAAATGGGGTTGACCTTGATTAATATGTTGAGGATTCATAGCTCACCCAAAAAAAATTTGGGATTAAGGCTTATTTTTGTTGTTGATGATGAGGTATATATTCATTTAGCATTAGCTCAAAATGATGTAGTTTTATGGATCCAAATTTAGAAATTTTACTGGTAAAAAAAATTCTCAAACTTTAATAGTATAAATTTTAATTTAGTCAAAAAAATTCTCAAACTTTAATAGGCTTCAAAATTACGTAGTTTTTTTTTAAAATTTTTTTTTATATTTATAAATGTGAGATAGAATCCTACTCTAACTTAATCTAAGTGTATGTGTGTAAAACTCTCGTCTAAAGACTTAAACCCTAATCTTTATTCTCCAGACCTCACAAATACTTATATTTGTGAAGTAACCATCATATTAAAAGTATGCGGCAATAAAACTTTGTAGTTTAAAATGAAAAAACATCATAATTTTGAGCTTAGTTGACATTTAATAGATATATCCTCACGACACGTTGAAAGAATTAACGTAAATCCAAAATGACACATAATGTTAGGTACGGATTCAAATTTTAAAACTTTAATAAAAAAATTAAAATTACTTTTTGGATGCAAATTACAATTTAGTTGACACCCTTTATGGGAAATGGCAATGACCTTATTGGTCCACACTTGAAAGCCTTTTTTACATATCGTTTTGCGTCTTTTTCATTTGAACTGTACATATATAGACATGCAACTATTCACTACGTATCAAATATATTCGTCTCTTCTTTAAAGTTAACAGCATTATTGTGACAGACAAGGACCACAGATTATCATTAACTAGCTAGGTTCGTTTTAGGGTGAATTAATTAATGGGGCTTGGTTAACAAGTATACTTATGACATTTGCTTTTTTCTTTTAAATCAAAAGGAGGCGGGGCGACCATATATGGCTTATCTCCAGAGCGTGGCTTAATAGGGGCACCCCTCGCTAGGGAATGTTGGATTGAGTCATAACTACTGTGACCGATGTGTCATAGACCTCACCCTAACATCCCAAGAGAACCATCAGATGAGGTGCAATGCAAGCTAGGAACCCACCCCCCACATGGTACCCGCCACAACTCGAACAAGGAACCTTGTACTTGCATGCGGGATCTCATCCATTGGGCCACCCCTCCTGGGGCATACTTATGACATTTGTTAATGAATAAACAATTTTATAAAAATTTTGATACCAATTTTATAAAAAATATAAAAAGTTGTAAAAAAATTAATTACTTTATTATTTTTTCATAAAAATATTTATAAAAATATTTCTTAAACTAATTTTTTTAGATTATCTTAACTTTTTTCTTCATTAAAAAAAATTAAACGAAAATAGGAAGGCTACGGTTTGTATTAATAAGAAAGTACCATGAAAGTTAAGGTGGTTATTAATTTCCTCAAACAAGAGGACGGCATAAGCTACTCTCAATGGCTGCGGTTGCCTAAACTTGAAAATAGGAGAGTTAGATGTTTGTCTTTGGCATATATATATATATATATATATATATATATATATATATATATATATATATGAGAGTTGTGTTCAAGTTATATTTGATTTAACTCTAAGTAATATTACACAATCCAATAACTTGTTATAAAATTTATATTTTGAAAATCTTACCGTTGAATTACATGTTCTACATATTCTTAATACTCAAGTCAATTTTCATGTTAATTGGATGTTATTTACCATTCGATCTATAACTCATTTTTTTTGCATTATTTTAAACTACAAAAATTTGAATTTAAATAATTAATTGATAACATAGCTATTAATCTTTGATCACCTTAAAATTTTGTAAGTATGGAGAATATACGAAGATAATGTAATCTAACGGTGGATTCGTCAAAATTTACATCCAATTAAAAAATATTAAGTAGTGCAACATTATTTAAAATTATACCGAATGTAACTTGAACTCAACCTTATTTATATATAAAGTAAAGAAAAGTAATACCATAAACATTACATTTATTATAATTTTTTTCATAATTGATAATATGATTTATTGTGATTAGAAAAATATTATTTAAACATCATTCACCTGTCACTTTTTTCATTATACATCAATCACAACAAATTATATTAATCATTAGCTTTTAGGTTTTTTTTCCTCTAATGTTTGCTGGTCTCACTGTTATGTTTTTTTTTTTTTTTTTTTTTTTAAAAAAAAATTAAGTCAATACAATTAAATGAATGTGGAACCATGCTATAAATTTTCTCAAAATGCAAGGTACTTTTTGCTTATTGCGAGTCCCACTCTAGTTTTTTTTTCTTTTTTCTTTTTTTTTTCTTTTTCCTACTATAGTAATTTAAATAAATAAAAAAATCATTCAACTTATTTTACATAGCTTTTATCTACATCTCTTTCCACCAAAAAAAAAAAAATACTAAATAAGTTGTTTTCAAGTACACTTTATTTTTATTCTTTTTAGAAACAAATAGACACTTTATTAAAAAAAATAAAAGAAAAAAACAACATAGATCCCCAATATATATATATATATATATATATTTTTTTTTTTTGCAGAAAGATCCCCAATATTTTTTTTGACAATCCATAGATCCCCAATATCATGGAACCAGTTTGGGAACTGTTCACTCAAGCTTTAATTTAGGTCTTCTCTTTTAATGCATGTGTAAGTGTACCTAGGTCAAACGTGCACATTTTTATAAAGTACCCTTACTTCTTTTTCTTTTTTTTTGAGAAAAAAGTACCCTTACTTTACTTGTCAAAAACATACCCCCCCCCCCCCCCCCCCCCCCCAAAAAAAAAAAAAAAAAAAAAAAAAAAAAACTATAAATTATAGGATAGGAAAAGTGAATACGTTGGAATTGGAGAAAGAAAGAGTAGAGTTTTACGACCAGCAAAGATTCATTCAACCGTGCCCTTTACAATATTTTATCTTTTGAGAACATTTTTTTGAAGCTTCAATCTTCTCTTTGATTGTGCAACTAAATTATAACTGCTTTTTAAGTGTCACTTTTCCACGCCTTAATTAATTTTCACGTCGTTTAGAAGTCTTGCCCACCATGAAAGGGAAAGAAAATAAAATGAAAACTTTAGCTCATATATCATTATGTCTTGTTCAAAACAGTTAGGTGTATTGTATATATAGCATGCGTCTGGATTAGACTTTTTTTTTAATGAAAAGCTTATTTATTGAAAGCTAATAAAAATATAATTATATCTGAAATAGGGAAATTTTAAAAATTGTACATAAGTAAATATACAAATAACAGAGAAAATCTAATGCAAACACACTATATTTATTATGTAGTATCTTTTATATTTACTTGTTTACCTTTATGTTCTTCATCTGCTTGATTAAGACTGTCCTATACCAAAGGAATGTTACTAAAATGTGCCACTAGTATTATCCTAATTTGCAAGCAATATTTAAAAAGATGACTATATACAGTTGAATTCGCAAATGACTTTTTTAGGTCTATTCGCTATCATATATAAGGTCACACAATATTGTTTCCATAAAGCTGGACATAAATGGTGCAAACATATTATTGCCTAAAGTAAATGATGCAACACAAAAGGCAGAGAGATCAGTACACTTTAATTTTTCTCCAATTAAACAATCCCAAATTAAAGCCAACTAGATTTGCATATAATTTTCAAATGGTCTAGTTAATGTGTGCCCTAAGCCATACACCTTAGGGCATACATTAACAAAATCCATTTTCAAATAGAAATAGTGAGGGAATAGATTGGTGTGGTGACCATTTATTGAACGGATAAAGGAAATGATTTTATTAGTTTTCTTCAAGAATTAAAGTAGCTCTCACGTACAATTTTGTCTCATACATACCTTGGACTCGAAGTTAGAACTCTATAAATACCAATGCTTCCAAGCACTAAATTAAGAGAGAAACCTTTTCGTCCCTGTGTATATCTATGTTTTTCGTCTTTCAACAGCCCTTCAGTTCTTTCATTGTTTCCTCTACATGACCTGTATCTTTCAGTGCGTTCGTCTCTCTGAACTCTCAGCATCTCCATCTCTCCCAGGTTATGTTTCTTTCAATGCACGTGTATATCTCACGTCTTTCTTTTCATCATTATGCTATATATCACGGGCCACTTTCTCTTCACATATTGTCAAATCTTTATCTTTGTATCCCTTTTCTTCTATAAATCCAGTTTCTTTTTCCCTTAAATTTTATAATCACCCATCCATGATCTAGCAATTCAATTTTTCAAAAAAATATAAATAAAATAAAATCTTAGTCATGTTTGGGTTTCTCAGTAGACAAATCAAGCTAATTGCTCCACAGGGTTTATGACCTTGACCCAATCGCCAAGTTTTGCAACATTCATCAATTCGAGAAAACATGCTCACAATGTTATGCCAATCAAAGTATATACTGCAATTTTAATCATGATCTAACTCAAGGCACACAATGCATAGACATTAAATACTAAAATTTCAAACCCCCAACTCTCCATGCAATTTGTATATACCCTCGAAACAAAACAATCTTAGAAGACGAAATTAATATATATAAAAAATTAAAAATAACACAAGGGAAAAAATGGAGGAAAGAAGATTAAAATGATTTTTAAAATGATTTTTTTTTATATTAAAATATAACATGTGGAATGCACTTGACACCATTTTTATTAAGCTAACAGAAATGTGACAAAAGTTTAACTTAGTTGTTTGTTTTTAGACCCCTTAAAAACACAATCAGATTAACCTAGGTAATTAGCCAAGTGACTACTTAGTCAAATTATCAAGTCTAGGTTAACACAATCATATAATCATATCAATGTAAAGTGAGGAAAATAAAGAACACAAAGATATGATGACCCAGGAAACCACATCGGTAAAAACCTTGGGAGAATTTAACCTAGCTATTCTCAAGGTAAACCTGAATCCACTATGAAAGAATTGAAATTTTACAATAGCAACTTTTTTTTTTTTTTTTTTTGATAAGCCTACAATAGCAACTTAGACCACTAACATCTTATTGCTACCCACCAGTAGAAACTTACTGACATGACCACGTGCAAGCTCCGAGACCACGAACTCCTTCTTTCTTGGATTCTCCAGCAAATACAAGCACACTAGCTTGTGTTTCTTTAAGCTCTTTAGTGCAGCAACTGATTGATCATCAAGCTCTCAATAAAATCTCCTTCTTGATAATCCTAAGCATGTGTGAAGGCAACCACCTCTAGATCTCATAAGAGATTCACACACACAGCAAATAGAGCAACCCCAAAAACGTGGCTACGGTTTCCCTTTTATACCTAGGGCAAAACATAAAACCCTACACGTCATATGGGCTTAGGGCTGAGTTGGAAAATTCTGCAAAAAAAATTCTGCCTGACTTTCAATCTATCGAGCCTAATATTTGATCAATCGAGCCAGACCGAATTGCACAATGAATTCTGCAACAGCTCGATTCCAACTTTACACAAAAGACTTATACTTTGAGCAAGTCTAAACAAGACTAAAAACCTGTTTTGATCATGATTTGCCAACAATACAAATTAGAGTTCTAATACATAAGTTCCTAAGTACTTAGAACCTAACAAACTCCCTTTTTAGCAATCCGTGACAAAACACAAACACAATGCTCAAAGTTACAAGGAAAAATAGCCCTTTACAAACAATAAATCCCATTAAAAAATTCAACCTAACTACTATCCATCAATTGCAAGTGTAGACAGCAGCACGAATGAATCAACCTGTATTTTTCCTAAAATACTCAACAAACACATAAACGCATGTGTGGAAAATACAAGCAAAACAAAAACAAATTCTTTATTTCACAAAACACAAAATAAAGACATATATCATGAATAACTCATAAATATAAATCAAACAGCAGTGAAACAAGAAACATAGATAACAATGTATTTCAAAGTATCTCCCCCTATCATGTATACCCAAAAACAATACATCAAGAGCAACAACAAAAAAAAGTACACAATGAAGCATCTAGATACAATCTAATAGCTCCAAAAGCTCCAACATACAAAAATCACCCCCTAACTACAAAAATCTTCTACAAGTGTACTTCCCCTTTTTGTGATGAAATGCCAAAAGGCAATCAGAAACCATCATCAAAAGGAGGTGGCAAATGCGAACGTCTAAGATGCTCTAAATCTGCTCACAAAGTACGGAGCTCATCAAGCATGTCCACTAAAAGCTGACCATGAGCCACCTGAACGGTCATGACAGTTTCCAACGTACGACGAATGTCAAAGTCATCCGAAGTAGATGGTGGAGGAACAGCAGCAGCATCACCACCAGCAGGATCATCAGACGCCTCACCAAATGTAGTACCTGTAGAAGAGGGAGGAGGGGGTGCGGTACCAGAAGGCTCAACTCTAGGACGTTTAGAGCTCTCTCTCATATGAGCAACCCTTTGCCTAAGAAAGGAGGCATTTATGGGAGCAACAATGTGTACGAGCTCAGAAGTAGGGAAGTCATCTAACCCTAAAAACAACAAAATCCGATGAATGAAAATAGGATGAAAAAGAGCCTGAGCAACAGAAGAACTCCTATAAACCTCATTCACAGAACGAAGAAACAAATAAGGAAAACTAATAGGAGCATCAATAACAAGAGCGTACAAAAATGCATAACGCTCCAAAGGAATGGTGTGCAGATGAGAGATAGGCCACAAGGAATGACATGTTATCCTAAAGAAAAGATAGGTAGTCTCAGTGAGCTCAGCAGAAGTGATCTGAGGATCAAAACCCCATCGAATAGAAATTCCAGTGATGTAAGACATGATGTCGTCCAAGGGAGGAGACTCATTATAGGAATAGATAGGGTGTTAGACCAACAGTACCCCAAGAGCATCAGCCACTACCCTAGGAGTAATGGTATACTCTACACCTCGTATCCAACTCTTTACCAAAGTGTTGGAATCATAGATGTGGATAGAGAGGTTCGAGTAGAACTCTCTAATCAGGGCAACTGGAGGAGGATGACCAATATCCAAAAGTGGCAACCAGCCCCTATGCTCAAAGTTTGCTCTAATGACAGGATCTAGCTCATCTAGCAAAACCTTACGCTCAACCTAAATCTTTCTCTTAATATTCAAAGTCTCATACAACTCCTTGTTTTTCTCACTCGGAAACAACTCACTCTGAAAGGGAGGCTCAGATGAAGAGGAGGCTATCCTATGGGCTCTATTTTTCCTAGGCATGGTGCTAGGGTAAGGACAAGACCAAAAAGAAAAAAAACAAAGGGCAGACTGCAAGTTAGGAAAAAAAAATATAGAAAATATATATATATATATATATATATATATATATATGATGCATGAGTAGTATAATGTCATGATGCATGCTCTAATGCAGTGAGATCAAGTTCAATTTAAGTTTAGAGTCACAAAATTGACTTGAGCATAGAGTTTATAACAAAAACCCCAAAATTTTGAAAAACCACTTGTTCAATTTGTACCAAATTGACCAATTGATCATTACACAAGGTAGAAAATAGTTCATAATGATCAAATTAATCAATCCAACAAGCCAATTTTATAAATTAAACCCAATTTGAACAAAATCCCCAATTCGGATATATTCAAGCCCTAGAAATTTCAATTTCTCACAAAACAACAAATTGATCAAATTAAACCATCAAGAACAATTATACATCCTCATATGACAAAAACCCAATGATCAATTTGAAGAAAAAAAAAACTTGAAACATCAAAAACCCCCAAAATCCTATAGGTTCGAAATTTCCCCATAAATGCATGATTTAATGCATGAGACATTAAAATAAATGCAAAAAGATGGGTAAAAGGGTCTTACCGGCCTTAGAGGAGAAAAACCTTGCAAAAAGAATGGAGGAAAACGACAAAAAATCTTGATTGGAGCCTTGACCGATCGGATAGAGAGAGAAAGTGTTTGAAAAAGTGTTTGAACACGTGAGAAACAAGTGTTTTAAAAACTCTCTATACGATTTTCGATTGATCGAAAATTAGGTTTGATCGATTGAAACACACAGAACCAAGCCAAGAATTTTTAATTTCAATTTCGATTGATCGAAAAACAAATTCGATCGATCAAAACGCACAGAGCCAAGCCAAAACTTTCTGGAAAAAATATTTTTGAAAAACAAAGCAAAATATTGCAAAAAATCCTCAAAGTATTGAATTTTATGAATAAAATGCATGAATATGAGATAAAATGTTTTTCAAAAACACAAGTTTTGAACCCAGTTTTCCCAAAAAATTTAGATTTTCAATCCATTCTCTTAAATTCTCAAGCATCAAATATGATTTGCATAAAACTCAAAGAATTTTCAAACTTGGTTGGTCAAACCAAAGACACACACAATAACATGTACAAAGTTTAGCAAAGAGTAACTTATGTAGTGTGTGCAACTAGCAAAAGTTTGAGATACATGTGAGGTGATATGTGAATAGAAATCAAACACAAACTCTACAAAATTCATTACATAGAATTTGGAAGAGACTATCACCTAAAGAATAACATCATATAACTCCCACATCTTCTAGAACATAAGCTTACAATCATGTAAGTTTCTTGATTTGCCTCATATTGTACACACAAATTTTATTTGTTTGATTTAACATTAAGTCCAATAATGTACACACTAGTTTTAACATTTAAACCGAGGCTATACCTTATGTTCTTTTTATGTACGTGCTACACTTTCTCGAGTACAAAATCTTACAATATACACTAAGGTGTTTATGATTGGCTAGTGAACAGTGGTGAAATGGTTATTTATGCCTTTCTCCAAAGGTTCAAGTCCAACAGTCAAAAACATGTGACTTCAAGATCAAGACAAAATGATCAAAAACTATAAATATCTTTCCCACACAACATGCACTACAAAGTTTCAATTAGTAAAGTGCAATAAATAAGCTCATCCAAGCTAAATAAGGTATAAAGACATGTTATGTGAAAATAAATTGACCAACCTTGTTTTTAATGCCAAGAAAATAATGCAAAACACAATTTGCTTCCTTTTTCTTTTTCTTTTCTTTTTCTTTTTTTTTTCCTAAAAAGAAAACGAAAACAACCTAGAATGAAATGCATGAATGATATGCAATGCAAATCCTAGAAACAAAGAAAACAAAAAAACAAAGAACAATAGTCACAAAGAGTAAAGAATTGAAGCACAAGGACCATGTCAGAAAGACTCACTAGATTGAGCCTTTTGCATCCAAAACTTTTTAGATGCACCTCGAGCCTTGGAGTTCTTATTCTCATGAGAGTGATTACCAACTCCAGGATTAAAATAAAGGTTTAGAGCCTTTACCAATTCACCAATAAGTATCATAGGATCTTGTGCTTGAGGCACAGACACTTTTGGTTTGTTTGCTCTCTTAGCAGCTTGCAGCTTGTAACAGTTTGGATAAATATGCTCAGACTTTCCACAAAAGTGACAAACTCATGCAGGCTTATCATGTGTCTTTCCCTTAGGAGGGTTAGGAGCCTTAGGTTTAGACTCATGAAGATCAACCCTAATCTTCCTAGGATGTGTAACTTCTACAGATTTAGCCTCACTCACAGAGGATTTGGAAGAAGAAGAAGGTACAAAGTTTGTAGAATGGGGTGCAAACACAGAGATGCTTTCTACAAAAACTAAGCCAGTTTTGTCAGAGGGAGACTTTTGAACACTTAGCATCTTCCTAGGAGGTGTAACTTTTACAGATTTAGCCTCACTCATAGAGAGTTTGGAAGAAGAAGAATGTACAAAGTTTGTAGAATGGGGTGCAGATACAGAGATACTTTCTACAAAAACTAAGCCAGTTTTGTCAGAGGGAGACTTTTGAACACTTAGCATGTGATCAAGTTTGGAGCTTGCAGACCTATTAGTTTGTTCTCTAGCAACAAATAGTTCATGTTCCAAATTCTTATTTTTCAAGCAAAAGCATGTTCTCAGTCTTCACATTATTCAAAAGGTCATTAGCATCAAACAGTTTAACAAGCAAATTTTTCTTTTCAAGCTCAAGAGATGCAATTTTCTTTAAGCCTAATTCAACATTCATAGCGTCCTTTGCAGCAAATTTGCAAAGTTTATTATAGGCTTCTTGAAGATCTACATCCTTAGAGAGTTCCCCATCAGAAGGGTTCTCTTCAACAGACAAGCTTTCATTGACTACAGCAGTAGCAGTGAAAGTAATGAAGTTTCCATCCTCGCCACAACCAGACTCATCATCAGAAACTTCACCATCACTAAGGGTTACAGCCATAGCCTTACCCTTAGACCTCAAGTATGTAGGACATTTAAATTTCATATGACCATACCCTTGACATCCAAAACATTGAGAACCCATAGAATTATTAGAAGGTTGACCTACTTTTTCTTTAGTTTTTTCAGTGTTATTAACCTTAGTGGGATCATTCCTCCTAAAATTTCTAGGTTTAGCAATGTTATTACCTCTTGCCCTTCTGTTTTTGTTCCTAAGAAAATTTCTAAAATTCTTGGCAAGGTAAGCAATTTCAATAACAGAGAGATCATCATCAAATCCACTCACCTCAACATCATCAACATACTTGAGAGCCATTGATTTTGATTTGTTAGTCTTAGTTAGGTCCAACTCATAGGACTGAAGAGATCCTACAAGTTCATCAACAGGGATGGAGTCCACATCCTTGCTCTCAGTGATGGCAGTCACTTTGGGTCTAAAATCTTTAGTTAAAGATCTAAGAATCTTCCTAACAATTTAAGATTGATCATAGATTTCACCCAAGTTGTAAGCAGAATTAACAATATCATTAAGTTTAGCATAGAATTCATCAAAGGATTCATCATCAAACATTCTAATGCTTTCAAATTTAGAAGTTAATTGCTGTAACTTATTAATTTTGACAGTCTTTGTGCCTTCGTGCATAGTCTGGAGGATATTCCAAGCAGTGTGAGCAACCTCAACATTAGAGATTCTCTTAAATTCCTCCATAGAAACAGCGTTAAAGATAGCATTCATAACTTTGCTATTGAATGTTGCTTCTTTTTGAGAAGTTTGTCACTCACTAACAGGAGTAGTGGGCTTCTCCCATCCGTATTCAACGGAGTTCCAAACTCTCTCATCAATTGATTTCAGGAAGGCTTTCATCCTTACTTTCCAATAAACATAATTATTCCCATCAAAGTGAGATGGAATGACAAAAGAGTGTCTGTGTTCCATGACAACAGGGGTCAAGGATCAGCTCAGAGATCAAAAGATCTTTAACAAAAGAGCTACCTGCTCTAATACCACTTGTTTGTTTTTAGATCCCTTAAAAACACAACCAGATTAACGTAGGTAATTAGCCAAGTGATTACTTAGTCAAATTATCAAGTCTAGGTTAATACAATCATATAATCATATCAATGTAAAGTGAGAAAAATAAGGAATACAAAGATATGATGACCTAGGAAACCACATCAGTAAAAACCTGGGGAAGATTTAACCTAGCTATCCTCAAGGTAAACCTGAATCCACTATGAAAAAATCGAAATTTTACAATAGCGACTTAGACCACTAACATCTTATTGCTACCCACCAGTAGAAACTTACTGACACGATCACGTGCAAGCTCCGAGACTACAAACTCTTTTTTTCTTGGATTCTCCAACAAATACAAGCACACCCGCT
This sequence comes from Quercus robur, assembly GCF_932294415.1. Classification (NCBI taxonomy): domain Eukaryota; kingdom Viridiplantae; phylum Streptophyta; class Magnoliopsida; order Fagales; family Fagaceae; genus Quercus; species Quercus robur. The sequence goes on along the minus strand of NC_065534.1, from coordinate 1,643,493 downwards.
TGTGTCTCTTTAAGCTCTTTAGTGCAGCAACTAACTGATCATCAAGCTCTCAATAAAATCTCCTTCTTGATAATCCTAAGCATGTGTGAAGGCAACCACCTCTAGATCTCATAAGAGATTCACACACACAGCAAATAGAGCAACCCCAAAAACGTGGTTAAGGTTTCCCTTTTATACCTAGGCAAAATATAAAACCCTACACATCATATGGGCTTAAGGCTGAGTTGGAAAATTCTACAGAAAAATATTCTGCCTGACTTTTGATTGATCGAGCCTAATTTTCGATCGATCTAAACAAGACTAAAAACCTATTTTGATCATGGTTTGCCAACAATACAAATTAGAGTTCTAATACATAAGTTCGTAAGTACTTAGAACCTAACATTAGTCATTTCCACAACTTTTGAACTTGAAAATTTCAAGTTGTAATGTTAGAATTTAGAAAATAAAATAAAAAAAATAAAAGTTACTCAAATTTTAGGAGATGTTTTTTCATTTTTTGACTATAAGTAGCATGGCTTTTTTTTTTCTTTCTTGTTTTCCTTTTTGTTCCAATTGCTTTATATTTTTTAAGCCAGTTTCTTGGAGAAAATGACTAGTTGCATGTCTTAGTGAAACTCTTCTTTTCATATTTTTAACGAATTTGTCTCTTGAGGTTTAATGTTATATCCCAAAATTCTTTAAAACATCTTTTGTAACAAAATAAATTTTTTTTAACAGAAAATTATTAAGCAAAAATTATATAAATTACTAGTAATGCACGAAGTCATAAAGCTATTTAATTTAAATGAGTCACATGTGAGGTTCAAGGACTAGGCCACCCCCAACAAGAAAACGCCAAAATGAATATATATACATATATATATATATATAGAGAGAGAGAGAGAGAGAGAGAGAGAGAGAGAGAGAGCTCTTTTCCATATCCTCAAGAGGGCTCTTAAACTTATTAGCCAATGCAAACCAAATCTAATTGAAAACTTAAATTGTTTAAACTGTTATGAGTGTTTCAAATCCTTGTTTATGACTAATTTATCCTGACAATTTGAGACTTAAAAAAAAAGTATGTCAATATCTCAAACGATAAATTGTCAATATTAATTATTCACTTCATCTCTCACACTATTGCACACAGAACAACATCTCTTTCTTAACACTAAAATCAAAATTAGAAATTAGATTTTATTTTTCATTCAATATGCATCACTTTACCTGAGGTAAAGCAAAACTCGTTTTTTTCAAAAGATGATAAATTTTCATCTCTTTTTGTTTTTTGTTTTTTTCCTATATAAATAAACTTGGTTTGGTTGGTTTTAATTAATCAAGTTATGCTTTGAATTCGTCTTTGTACGGGTAGATTTAAGCCATTGGGTGATTCTTTTGTTAGGTGAAATTGCAACAAAGCATTTGATAAATTAGATTTTGTTATTCTACGCTATAATTTAATTATAGATAGTATACTTATTTTATTTATAAATATTCACTACACCAAAATAAGTCCATGACATCAAGTGTTAATACAACAATATTAGTATTGTGGTATTGTGTGGGTTCTTCTTTTTTTTGTAAAATAGCACACAGGCCCAAGTTAAAGAACAAGGATCCTGGGTCTGATACTTTATGCTTTAAGGGATTAGGCTTGGTTCACGTACTGCGGCTAAATTGTGCTGATTTCGAACCAAGTGGTGCACAAAGCGCGGATCCTACAACACATACATACTAACATACAACAAGCATATACGTATTGAACAACAAGGGACAATAAAGAATGATATATGAGCAAGAAAAGTAAAATAAAACGTTAGGGATCCTTAGGATAATATTGAATGTCTCATTATTTTCTTAAGTTATGTGATACATCATGCTCACTAGGATGTGTTACAAGGTCCAAATAAGTTCAAAAATCACAGACTTAGATTGCTCTTTAGGCCTCTAAGACTTGCAAAATTTGAATCCCTTTGGATTCGAGTGAGTTCTCTAGCGCCTGTTTGAGAATACCGAATGCTGTTTTCCCTCTCTTTTCTCCCCTTTTGAATTCTAGCAGAGTTTTCTCAAGTATTTTTACTTCAATTGATTGTGGCTAAATGTCCTTCACTGTTGGCTGCTTGCCCTTTTATAGTGTCATCCTAGGGTTTCTGGGATACCATTGATTCCCTCCATTTGCTCCCCTGGGAACTAGAACCAATGTTGCGTCAACAACATTAGTGGCTGCTCCCTTCCTCATTCCTCATTATTTTCTTTTTTTGAGGTTCCTTTTTCAAAAGCCTCTAGTTGACTTTCCCGTTCTGAGGGGTCCTAGAAGGCTGACCTTGGTTCTTTCCTTCTCCAAGGCTTCTAGATTCCACTTTTTCAGACCCACCTTTTGGCTGCTTTCCCTTTAGTCACTTTCCCAAGTGAGCTGATTCCTTTCTGCCAGGCTGAAAGATCCCCAGCCACCTTTCTTCATGGTTCTTCTTCTTGGGTTCCCCGAGGTACCAAACCCTTACTCATGAGTTGTTGGTTTCTAAGCCTTTTGATCCCTTTTCTGCATCATTGGGTGGCTGATAGGGATATATCTGTTCTGACTCCTTGTGTTTCTTGACATGCCCCCTTGAACTGTCTTAATCTCAACTTGACTTTGCTGCATGTCCCGAGAATCCCAGGCTCCTTGGAATCCCCAGGTATCTTGGCCCAGTTCTTTTTCTAGGCTCCCCAGTGATTTTTCTAACCTTTAAGGGTTGGGCTGGGCTTTTTTCTTTCCTTTGTTTCATGAGGTCCGACACTCAATGAAGTTAATACTGTACTATACCGGCCAGTACAGCTGTTTTTTTTTTTTTTTTTTTTTTTTTTTTTTTTTTTTGTACTGGTGAACTGACTGGTACCAAAACCCCCTTGATTCGTACCACTCTGAGTACCGGCCCATACCAAACTGTTTCGGCCTTATCGGCAAAAATTGGATGTTTCGGCTGGTAAATCTAAACTGGGCCGGTACAAAAAAAAAATACAAAAAAAAACCCAAAAATCATCTGTTTTTGTCATCATAGCCACTCACCACCACGTGGCCAGTCACTCCCATGTCTCTAGCCACTTCCATTTTGTCAATCGCAGTCTCACACCTACTTCAGCTTCTTTTTCCTTGCCTCTTCACTTCTCCATTCTCTGTTTTTTTTCAACTTTTTAGCTTCTCTGTTCTTTGGTTTTTCTAGTTTAAAACGCCTGGTATATCTTGTTTTGGACGCTAGAGTCCCACCCCACGTGAATATACTGAAGTCATTAAATGAGTCAAAAGTTTTCAAAATTTTCAAACATATCTCCAAGCACCCACGTGTCCTAGTTTTAACTTTTGCACATGTTTACCAAAAAAAAACTTTTGCACATTGATTTTTATTTCTTTTGTTTTTTCATTACTGCATTTAATAAGCACATGTACTTAGTACTATTATTAAACTACACCTCTTCTTAAAATAAAAAGTTATACTACAACCATAATTATTAATATTTAAAGAAATTATTATTATTGGCCAGACTTTAAATTATTTTATATTTTTAAGAGAATATATAAAATTTTTAAGAGAATATATATATTTAGCGATAATCCCGAAACGGTACACTGGTATTAACCGGTACCTCAAATATATCGTACCGTTGGCCAAACCAGTACAGCCTCCAGTACGGTATTGACTTCCTTACTAAAACTTGCCCATTCATGGATTTGGGTCTCTCCTTATGGATCCTTAATGGGTTTGGACCTCTCTTCCTTTTTTCTTTATTGGAAGCCCAAATGTTTTACTTTCCTAGACTTCAACCCTTTGCATTGTTTTGGGCCTTGGTTCAACATTGTGTTTTTTTTGGACCTTAATAGGTATTAAACACAATATCGTATCTACTAGTTAAAAGTTGTTGCAATAGTACCTTAAAATGGGTAAATTATTGCATAAACAATAAGTACTTGTAATAACTTATAATTTTTTGTTAGAATAGAGGTTTTAATACCTCGATGTATTAGAAACAATTGTTGCAATAACTTAAAATGAAAATATTGTTGCAATAACTTGATACCAATTATTTTTGCAATTTATTGCATCAAAAATTTAGAATTGATAGCTTATGGTAATGAATTTTTCATTACAAAAACTTGATATATCATATGGTGATGGGTTCAAGTCCTAGGGAACCCTTATGTTCGAAATGATGGTATTTGGGGAAGTTGCAATCCTAAACATTGCTATAGGCCGCACATACGAATAAGGTTGGATTCAGTAAATAGGTCGAGATCATGGGTTTGGGTGCTGGGTCCTTATCCCTTGTGTACGAGCTTCTAGTTGATGGGTTCTTCAATTACTATTTGCCGAGTAGAGATTGCGAGGTATCTGGATCACTAGTACTCATACGTGAAGCTATCTTGGTGAGTACTATATGGGTTCCCATGCTTAGCAGCATAAAGAACCCAAGTTTTTATTATGTTTAATTGACAAGTCTTGGAGTCGGAGGCATTCAAGTGCCTATTTTTGAAGATGTCTTTCAATTAATAGAACTGAGTGATGGAGGAGTGAATTGTTTTACAAATAATTTTAAAAAAAAAAATTGCAATAACTTAAAATGAAGAAATCATTGCAATAACTTGATACCAACTATTCTTGCAATCTATTGCAACAAAAATTTAGAATTGATAGCTTATAGCTATGAAGTTTTCATTGCAATAACTTGATATAAGTTATTTTACAATCTATTATAATAACAAACATGAAGCTACAATGAAGATATTATTGCAATAATCTGATATTAACTATTTTACAATCTATTGCAATGACAAATATGAAACTATTATCTATTATAGTGAAGATATAGTTGCAATAATTTGATATGAATTATTTTTGTCAATTGTTTTCAATTTATTGCAACAAGATTCATGAAGTAATAGCCTATTATTATTACCGGCCTTATCACATGTGCTTCGCGCATGCAATGAGGTTTTTTATTTTTATTTTTGGGTTCAGTGAAATAATGTATAAAAGTGAAATAAAGATAGTGTCCAAATCTTTATGATTTTTTTAGGATTTTTCGCTACGTGAGAGTCGATAAAAGTTTGAAAATTTAAAAGTTAGGAAATTTTTAAAAATAGTAAATTACTATTTTAACCTATATGTGTTTTTAAATTTAAAATTTGATAAAACATTTTTTATGTCAAACAAAAGTCTTGGGGATAGAATGTTACTCTTGTATTGCTCATCCTAATGGGACTCCTGTAGGAGAAAGATAAGTATGTCATAATGGTCAAAACAAGCATAAAGAGAAGTCAAATGCCCCAAATAAATAGAAAATTTTTTTTTTCTCTTTTATGCATATAAAAAACAAAGGTCTCAAAACCTTTTAGAAAGAATAAAGGGAGGCTAAATGGCTCATTGATTTCCACCTATGAGACAACTAAAATTTTTTTTAAAATGATGTAAGCATATTGTAAGGACCAGATTTGAGTTCCTAGCCCAAAGGATGAATGAACTTAGGCCCAAAAAGCTCAATATAATGAATTTGTAGAGAGTGGGTTGAAAAACCGGGCTTTAGTGAGCTGAACAACAAGTAAAGTGAATCTAGATGACAAGAAAATGTAAGTAAATTGGTTTAATCTAAAGAAGCTCGTCATCGGCACTGTCCGAAGAGATCAGTTCTTATATATTGATTCTCAAGTTTGATTACAAATTTAGTTCTTGATTGCTATAGTGTTTTTCTCTTCATTTTTCAATTCCCATTTTTTCAGGGGTCTCTTACATTATATATCTCCCTTTGAATGATCTTGGCCCTCCATTTGTTAATCGTCCAAGCCACTGCTTGAGTGCTTGTCCCACCGGACACC